>NC_135499.1:10951488-11033904 GCF_052857255.1 Amblyomma americanum
TCGTACCTACCGCTAACCATCGTTCCTTGTTAACTCATGTTTCCATGCCCCTGCTTATACCAAAGTGCCCGCCAAGCGTCTTCCTCGTGATTCCAAGCTGGTCTGATTCCTACCTCGTGTAAACGGGGCGGTACTGCGCTATCTTTATTGATACGTATACCGCGGAACCGTGCCTTTTCTGTAGCGCCTTCGCAAGCATCCTTCTTCTAACCTAGAAAGCCGTCTCCTCGAGACCCCCACCTTCATTGCAGCAGTGGTTGCAGTCATCGAACCTGCCGCTAAGCATCGTTCGTTGTTCACCCATGTTTCCAAGCCTCTGCAGATCCCAAAGTGCCCGCCAAGCGTCTTCATGGTGATTCCAAGCTGGTCTGATTCTTGCCTCGTGTCAACGGGGCAGTACTACGCTATCTTCATTGATAAGTATACCACGGAACCGTGGCTTCGCTGTAGCGCCTGCGCAAGCATCCTTCTTCAAGCCACAAAAGCCGTCACCTCGAGACCTCCAGCTTCTCTATAGCAGTGGTTGCAGTCATCAAACCTGCCGCTAAGCATCGTTCCTTGTTCACCCAGGTTTCCAAGCCCCTGCAGATCCCAAAGTGCCTGCCAAGAGTCTTCTTGGTGATTCCAAGCTGGTCTGATTAATGCCTCGTGTAAACGGGGTGGCACTACGCTATCTTCATTGATACGTATTCCACGGAACCTTGCTTTCGCTGTAGCGCCTGCGCAAGTATCCTTCTTCTAGCTTTAAAAGCCGTCACCTCGAGACGCCCAGCTTCATTGCAGCAGTGGTTGCGGTCATCGAACCTGCGGCTAAGCATCGTTCTTTGTTCACCCAGGTTTCCAAGCTCCTGCAGATCCCAAATTGTCTGCCAAGCGTCTTCCTGGTGATTCCAAGCTTGTCTGATTCCTGCCTCGTGTCCACGGGACGGTACTACGCTATCTTCATTGATGTGTATACCACGAAACCGTTCCTTCGCTGTAGCGCCTGCGCAAGAATCCTTCTTCTAGCCTTAAAAGCCGTCACCTTGAGACCCGCAGCTTCATTGCAGCAGTGGTTGCAGTCATCGAACCTGCCGCTAAGCATTGGTATTTGTTCACCCATGTTTTCAAGCCCCTGAAGATCCCAAAGTGCCTGCCAAGCGTCTTTCTGGTGATTCCAAGCTGGTCTGATTCCCGCCTCGTGTCAATGGGGCTGTACTACGCTATTTGCATTGATACCTATGCCACGGATCCGTGCCTTCGCTGTAGCGCCTGCGCAAGCATCCTTCTAGCCTTTAAAGCCGTCACCTCGAGACCCTCAGCTTCATTGCAGCAGCGGTTGCAGTCATCGAACCTGCCGCTAAGCATCGTTCCTTGTTCACCAATGTTTCCAAGCCCCAGCAGATCCCAAAGTGCCTGCCAAGAGTATTCCTGGTGATTCCAAGCTTGTCTGATTCCTGCCTCGTGTCAACGGGGTGGTATTACGCTATCTTCATTGATACGTATACCACGGAACCGTGCATTCGCTGTATCGCCCACGCAAGCATCCTCCTTCTAGCCTTAAAAGCCGTCACCTCGAGACCCTCAGCTTCATTGCAGCAGCGGTTGCAGTCATCGAACCTGCCGCTAAGCATCGTTCCTTGTTCACCTATGTTTCCAAGCCCCTGCAGATCACAAAGTGCCTGCCAAGCGTCTTCCTTGTGATTCCAAGCTAGTCTGATTCCTGCCTCGTGTCAACGGGGCGGTACTACGCTATCTTCATTGATACGTATTCCACGGAACCTTGCTTTCGCTGTAGCGCCTGCGCAAGTATCCTTCTTCTAGCTTTAAAAGCCGTCACCTCGAGACGCCCAGCTTCATTGCAGCAGTGGTTGCGGTCATCGAACCTGCGGCTAAGCATCGTTCTTTGTTCACCCAGGTTTCCAAGCTCCTGCAGATCCCAAATTGTCTGCCAAGCGTCTTCCTGGTGATTCCAAGCTTGTCTGATTCATGCCTCGTGTCCACGGGACGGTACTACGCTATCTTCATTGATACGTATACAACGGAACCGTGCCTTCGTTTGGGCCTGCGCAAGCATCCTTCTTCTAGCCTTAAAAGCCGTCACCTCGAGAAGCCCAGCTTTACTGCAGCAGTGCTTGCAGTCAGCGAACCTGCCGCTAAGCATCGTTCCTTGTTGAACCAGGTTTCCAAGCCCCTGCTGATCCCAAAGTGCCTGCCAAGCGTCTTTCCGGTGGTTCCAGGCTGGTCTGATTCCTGCCTCGTGTCGACGGCGCGGTACTACGCTGTCTTTATAGATACGTATTCCACGGAACCGTGCTTTCGCTGTAGCGCCTGCGCAAGCATCCTTCTTCTAGCCTTAAAAGCCGTCACCTCGAGAAGCCCAGCTTCACTGCAGCAGTGCTTGCAGTCAGCGAACCTGCCGCTAAGCATCGTTCCTTGTTCACCCATGTTTCCAAGCCCCTGCAGATCCCAAAATGCCCGCCAAGCGTCTTCATGGTGATTCCAGGCTGGTCTGATTGCTGCCTCGTGTCGACGGGGCGGTACAACGCTATTTGCATTGATACGTATACCACGGATCCGTGCCTTCGCTGTAGCGCCTGCGCAAGCATCCTTCTAGCCTTAAAAGCCGTCACCTCGAGATCCCCAGCTTCATTGCAGCAGTGGTTGCAATCATCGTACCTACAGCTAACCATCGTTCCTTGTTCACCGATGTTACCAAGCCCCTGCAGATCCCAAAGTGCCTGCCAAGCGTCTTTCTGGTGATTCCAAGCTGGTCTGATTACTGCCTCGTGTCGACAGGGCGTTACTACGCTATCTTCATTGATACGTACACCACGGAACCGTGCCTTCGCTGTAGCGCCTGCACAAGCATCCTTCGTCTAGCCTTAATAGCCGTCACCTCGAGACCCCCAGCTTCACTGCAGCAGAGGTTGCAGTCATCAAACCTGCCGCTAAGCATCGTTCCTTGTTCACCCAGGTTTCCAAGCCCCTGCAGATGCCATTGTGCCTGCCAAGCGTCTTCCTGGTGATTCCAAGCCGGTCTGATTCCTGCCTCGTGTAAACGGGGTGGCACTACGCTATCTTCATTGATACGTACACCACGAAACCGAGCCCTCGCTGTAGCGCCTACGCAAGCATCCTTCTAGCCTTTAAAGCCGTCACCTCGAGACCCTCAGCTTCATTGCAGCAGCGGTTGCAGTCATCGAACCTGCCGCTAAGCATCGTTCCTTGTTCACCCATGTTTCCAAGCCCCAGCAGATCCCAAAGTGCCTGCCAAGCGTCTTCCTGGTGATTCCAAGCTGGTCTGATTCCTGCCTCGTGTCAACTGTGTGTACTACGCTATCTTCATTGATACGTATACCACGGAACCGTGCATTCGCTGTATCGCCCACGCAAGCATCCTTCTTCTAGCCTTAAAAGCCGTCACCTCGAGACCCTCAGCTTCATTGCAGCAGCGGTTGCAGTCATCGAACCTGCCGCTAAGCATCGTTCCTTGTTCACCTATGTTTCCAAGCCCCTGCAGATCCCAAATTGCCTGCCAAGCGTCTTCTTGGTGATTCCAAGCTGGTCTGATTCCTGCCTCGTGTAAACGGGGTGGCACTACGCTATCTTCATTGATACGTATACCACGGAACCGTGCATTCGCTGTATCGCCCGCACAAGCATCCTTCTTCTAGCCTTAAAAGCCGTCACCTCGAGACCCTCAGCTTCATTGCAGCAGCGGTTGCAGTCATCGAACCTGCCGCTAAGCATCTTTCCTTGTTCACCCATGTTTCCAAGCCCCTGCAGATCCCAAGGTGCCTGCCAAGCGTCTTCGTGGTGATTCCGTGCTTGTCTGATCCCTGCCGCGTGTCAACGGGGCGGTACTAAGCTATCTTCATTGATACGTATACCACGGAACCGTGCCTTCTCTGTAGCGCCTTCAAAAGCATCCTTCTTCTAGCCTTAAATGCCGTCACCTCGAGACCCCCAGCTTCATTGCAGCAGTGGTTGCGGTCATCTAATCTGCCGCTAAGCATCGTTCCTTGTTCACCCATGTTTCCAAGCCCCTGCAGATCCCAAGGTGCCTGCCAAGCGTCTTCGTGGTGATTCCATGCTTGTCTGATTCCTGCCTCGTGTCAACGGGGCGGTACTAAGCTATCTTCATTGATACGTATACCACGGAACCGTGCCTTCTCTGTAGCGCCTTCAAAAGCATCCTTCTTCTAGCCTTAAATGCCGTCACCTCGAGACCCCCAGCTTCACTGCAGCAGAGGTTGCAGTCATCAAACCTGCCGCTAAGCATCGTTCCTTGTTCACCCAGGTTTCCAAGCCCCTGCAGATGCCATAGTGCCTGCCAAGCGTCTTCCTGGTGATTCCAAGCCGGTCTGATTCCTGCCTCGTGTAAACGGGGTGGCACTACGCTATCTTCATTGATACGTATACCACGGAACCGTGCACTCGCTGTAGCGCCTGCGAAACCATCCTTCTTCTAGCCTTAAAAGATGTCACCTCGAGACACCCAGCTTCATTGCAGCAGTGGTTGCGGTCATCTAACCTGCCGCTAAGCATCGTTCCTTGTTCACCGATGTTACCAAGCCCCTGCAGATCCCAAAGTGCCTGCCAAGCGTCTTTCTGGTGATTCCAATCTGGTCTGATTGCTGCCTCGTGTCAACGGGGCGGTACTACGCTATCTTCATTGATACGTATACCACGAAACCGAGCCCTCGCTGTAGCGCCTACGCAAGCATCCTTCTAGCCTTTAAAGCCGTCACCTCGAGACCCTCAGCTTCATTGCAGCAGCGGTTGCAGTCATCGAACCTGCCGCTAAGCATCGTTCCTTGTTCACCTATGTTTCCAAGCCCCTGCAGATCCCAAAGTGCCTGCCAAGCGTCTTCTTGGTGATTCCAAGCTGGTCTGATTCCTGCCTCGTGTAAACGGGGTGGCACTACGCTATCTTCATTGATTCGTATACCACGGAACCGTGCATTCGCTGTATCGCCCGCGCAAGCATCCTTCTTCTAGCCTTAAAAGCCGTCACCTCGAGACCCTCAGCTTCATTGCAGCGGCGGTTGCAGTCATCGAACCTGCCGCTAAGCATCGTTCCTTGTTCACCAATGTTTCCAAGCCCCTGCAGATCCCAAGGTGCCTGCCAAGCGTCTTCGTGGTGATTCCAAGCTTGTCTGATTCCTGCCTGGTGTCAACGGGGCGGTACAAAGCTATCTTCATTGATACGTATACCACGGAACCGTGCGCTCTCTGTAGCGCCTTCAAAAGCATCCTTCTTCTAGCCTTAATAGCCGTCACCTCGACACCCCCAGCTTCACTGCAGCAGTGGTTTCAGTCATCGAACCTGCCGCTAAGAATCGTTCCTTGTTCACCGATGTTTCCAAGCCCCTGCAGATCCCAAAGTGCCTGCCAAGCGTCTATCTGGTGAATCCAAGCTGGTGTGATTCCTGCCTCGTGTCGACGGGGCGTTACTACGCTATCTTCAGTGATACGTATTCCACGGAACCGTGCTTTCGCTGTAGCGCCTGCGCAAGTATCCTTCTTCAAGCTTTAAAAGCCGTCACCTCGAGACGCCCAGCTTCATTGCAGCAGTGGTTGCGGTCATCTAATCTGCCGCTAAGCATCGTTCCTTGTTCACCCATGTTTCCAAGCCCCTGCAGATCCCAAGGTGCCTGCCAAGCGTCTTCGTGGTGATTCCATGCTTGTCTTATTCCTGCCTCGTGTCAACGGGGCGGTACTAAGCTATCTTCATTGATACGTACACCACGGAACCGTGCCTTCTCTGTAGCGCCTTCAAAAGCATCCTTCTTCTAGCCTTAAATGCCGTCACCTCGAGACCGCCAGCTTCACTGCAGCAGAGGTTGCAGTCATCAAACCTGCCGCTAAGCATCGTTCCTTGTTCACCCAGGTTTCCAAGCCCCTGCAGATGCCATAGTGCCTGCCAAGCGTCTTCCTGGTGATTCCAAGCCGGTCTGATTCCTGCCTCGTGTAAACGGGGTGGCACTACGCTATCTTCATTGATACGTATACCACGGAACCGTGCACTCGCTGTAGCGCCTGCGAAACCATCCTTCTTCTAGCCTTAAAAGATGTCACCTCGAGACACCCAGCTTCATTGCAGCAGTGGTTGCGGTCATCTAACCTGCCGCTAAGCATCGTTCCTTGTTCACCGATGTTACCAAGCCCCTGAAGATCCCAAAGTGCCTGCCAAGCGTCTTTCTGGTGATTCCAATCTGGTCTGATTGCTGCCTCGTGTCAACGGGGCGGTACTACGCTATCTTCATTGATACGTATACCACGAAACCGAGCCCTCGCTGTAGCGCCTACGCAAGCATCCTTCTAGCCTTTAAAGCCGTCACCTCGAGACCCTCAGCTTCATTGCAGCAGCGGTTGCAGTCATCGAACCTGCCGCTAAGCATCGTTCCTTGTTCACCCATGTTTCCAAGCCCCAGCAGATCCCAAAGTGCCTGCCAAGCGTCTTCCTGGTGATTCCAAGCTGGTCTGATTCCTGCCTCGTGTCAACGGGGTGGTACTACGCTATCTTCATTGATACGTATACCACGGAACCGTGCATTCGCTGTATCGCCCACGCAAGCATCCTTCTTCTAGTCTTAAAAGCCGTCACCTCGAGACCCTCAGCTTCATTGCAGCAGCGGTTGCAGTCATCGAACCTGCCGCTAAGCATCGTTCCTTGTTCACCCATGTTTCCAAGCCCCTGCAGATCCCAAGGTGCCTGCCAAGCGTCTTCGTGGTGATTCCGTGCTTGTCTGATTCCTGCCTCGTGTCAACGGGGCGGTACTAAGCTATCTTCATTGATACGTATACCACGGAACCGTGCCTTCTCTGTAGCGCCTTCAAAAGCATCCTTCTTCTAGCCTTAAATGCCGTCACCTCGAGACCCCCAGCTTCATTGCAGCAGTGGTTGCGGTCATCTAATCTGCCGCTAAGCATCGTTCCTTGTTCACCCATGTTTCCAAGCCCCTGCAGATCCCAAGGTGCCTGCCAAGCGTCTTCGTGGTGATTCCATGCTTGTCTGATTCCTGCCTCGTGTCAACGGGGCGGTACTAAGCTATCTTCATTGATACGTATACCACGGAACCGTGCCTTCTCTGTAGCGCCTTCAAAAGCATCCTTCTTCTAGCCTTAAATGCCGTCACCTCGAGACCCCCAGCTTCACTGCAGCAGAGGTTGCAGTCATCAAACCTGCCGCTAAGCATCGTTCCTTGTTCACCCAGGTTTCCAAGCCCCTGCAGATGCCATAGTGCCTGCCAAGCGTCTTCCTGGTGATTCCAAGCCGGTCTGATTCCTGCCTCGTGTAAACGGGGTGGCACTACGCTATCTTCATTGATACGTATACCACGGAACCGTGCACTCGCTGTAGCGCCTGCGAAACCATCCTTCTTCTAGCCTTAAAAGATGTCACCTCGAGACACCCAGCTTCATTGCAGCAGTGGTTGCGGTCATCTAACCTGCCGCTAAGCATCGTTCCTTGTTCACCGATGTTACCAAGCCCCTGCAGATCCCAAAGTGCCTGCCAAGCGTCTTTCTGGTGATTCCAATCTGGTCTGATTGCTGCCTCGTGTCAACGGGGCGGTACTACGCTATCTTCATTGATACGTATACCACGAAACCGAGCCCTCGCTGTAGCGCCTACGCAAGCATCCTTCTAGCCTTTAAAGCCGTCACCTCGAGACCCTCAGCTTCATTGCAGCAGCGGTTGCAGTCATCGAACCTGCCGCTAAGCATCGTTCCTTGTTCACCTATGTTTCCAAGCCCCTGCAGATCCCAAAGTGCCTGCCAAGCGTCTTCTTGGTGATTCCAAGCTGGTCTGATTCCTGCCTCGTGTAAACGGGGTGGCACTACGCTATCTTCATTGATTCGTATACCACGGAACCGTGCATTCGCTGTATCGCCCGCGCAAGCATCCTTCTTCTAGCCTTAAAAGCCGTCACCTCGAGACCCTCAGCTTCATTGCAGCGGCGGTTGCAGTCATCGAACCTGCCGCTAAGCATCGTTCCTTGTTCACCAATGTTTCCAAGCCCCTGCAGATCCCAAGGTGCCTGCCAAGCGTCTTCGTGGTGATTCCAAGCTTGTCTGATTCCTGCCTGGTGTAAACGGGGCGGTACAAAGCTATCTTCATTGATACGTATACCACGGAACCGTGCGCTCTCTGTAGCGCCTTCAAAAGCATCCTTCTTCTAGCCTTAATAGCCGTCACCTCGACACCCCCAGCTTCACTGCAGCAGTGGTTTCAGTCATCGAACCTGCCGCTAAGAATCGTTCCTTGTTCACCGATGTTTCCAAGCCCCTGCAGATCCCAAAGTGCCTGCCAAGCGTCTATCTGGTGAATCCAAGCTGGTGTGATTCCTGCCTCGTGTCGACGGGGCGTTACTACGCTATCTTCAGTGATACGTATTCCACGGAACCGTGCTTTCGCTGTAGCGCCTGCGCAAGTATCCTTCTTCAAGCTTTAAAAGCCGTCACCTCGAGACGCCCAGCTTCATTGCAGCAGTGGTTGCGGTCATCTAATCTGCCGCTAAGCATCGTTCCTTGTTCACCCATGTTTCCAAGCCCCTGCAGATCCCAAGGTGCCTGCCAAGCGTCTTCGTGGTGATTCCATGCTTGTCTTATTCCTGCCTCGTGTCAACGGGGCGGTACTAAGCTATCTTCATTGATACGTACACCACGGAACCGTGCCTTCTCTGTAGCGCCTTCAAAAGCATCCTTCTTCTAGCCTTAAATGCCGTCACCTCGAGACCGCCAGCTTCACTGCAGCAGAGGTTGCAGTCATCAAACCTGCCGCTAAGCATCGTTCCTTGTTCACCCAGGTTTCCAAGCCCCTGCAGATGCCATAGTGCCTGCCAAGCGTCTTCCTGGTGATTCCAAGCCGGTCTGATTCCTGCCTCGTGTAAACGGGGTGGCACTACGCTATCTTCATTGATACGTATACCACGGAACCGTGCACTCGCTGTAGCGCCTGCGAAACCATCCTTCTTCTAGCCTTAAAAGATGTCACCTCGAGACACCCAGCTTCACTGCAGCAGTGGTTGCGGTCATCTAACCTGCCGCTAAGCATCGTTCCTTGTTCACCCATGTTTCCAAGCCCCTGCAGATCCCAAAGTGCCTGCCAAGCGTCTTCCTGGTGATTCCAAGCTGGTCTGATTCCTGCCTCGTGTCAACGGGGTGGTACTACGCTATCTTCATTGATACGTATACCACGGAACCGTGCATTCGCTGTATCGCCCACGCAAGCATCCTTCTTCTAGTCTTAAAAGCCGTCACCTCGAGACCCTCAGCTTCATTGCAGCAGCGGTTGCAGTCATCGAACCTGCCGCTAAGCATCGTTCCTTGTTCACCTATGTTTCCAAGCCCCTGCAGATCCCAAAGTGCCTGCCAAGCGTCTTCTTGGTGATTCCAAGCTGGTCTGATTCCTGCCTCGTGTAAACGGGGTGGCACTACGCTATCTTCATTGATACGTATACCACGGAACCGTGCATTCGCTGTATCGCCCGCGCAAGCATCCTTCTTCTAGCCTTAAAAGCCGTCACCTCGAGACCCTCAGCTTCATTGCAGCAGCGGTTGCAGTCATCGAACCTGCCGCTAAGCATCGTTCCTTGTTCACCCATGTTTCCAAGCCCCTGCAGATCCCAAGGTGCCTGCCAAGCGTCTTCGTGGTGATTCCAAGCTTGTCTGATTCCTGCCTGGTGTCAACGGGGCGGTACAAAGCTATCTTCATTGATACGTATACCACGGAACCGTGCCTTCGCTGTTGGGCCTGCGCAAGCATCCTTCTTCTAGCCTTAAAAGCCGTCACCTCGAGACCCCCAGCTTCATTGCAGAAGTGGTTGCAGTCATCGAACCTACCGTTAAGCATCGTTCCTTGTTCACCCATGTTTGCAAGCCCTTGCAGATCCCAAAGTGCCTGCCAAGCGTCTTTTTGGTTATTCCTATCTGGTCTGATTCCTGCCTCGTGTCAACGAGGCGCTACTACGCTATCTTCGTTTATAATTATACCACGGAACCGTGCCTTCGCTGTAGCACCTGCGCAAGCATCCTTCTTCTAGCCTTAAAAGCCGTCATCTCGAGACGCCCAGCTTCATTGCAGCAGTGGTTGCGGTCATCTAATCTGCCGCTAAGCATCGTTCCTTGTTCACCCATGTTGCCAAGCACCTGCAGAACTCAAGGTGCCTGCCAAGCGTCTTCGTGGTGATTCCATGCTTGTCTGATTCCTGCCTCGTGTCAACGGGGCGGTACTAAGCTATCTTCATTGATACGTATACCACGGAACCGTGCCTTCTCTGTAGCGCCTTCAAAAGCATCCTTCTTCTAGCCTTAAATGCCGTCACCTCGAGACCACCAGCTTCATTGCAGCAGTGTTTGCAGTCGTCGAACCTGCCGCTAAGCATCGTTCCTTGTTCACCCATGTTTCCAAGCAACGCAGATCCCAAAGTGCCTGCCAAGCGTCTTTCTGGTGATTCCAAGCTGATCTGATTCCTGCCTGGTGACAACGGGGCTTTACTACGCTATCTTCATTGATACGTATACCACGGAACCGTGCCTTCGCTGTTGGGCCTGCGCAAGCATCCTTCTTCTAGCCTTAAAAGCCGTCACCTCGAGACCCCCGCTTCATTGCAGAAGTGGTTGCAGTCATCGAACCTACCGTTAAGCATCGTTCCTTGTTCACCCATGTTTGCAAGCCCTTGCAGATCCCAAAGTGCCTGCCAAGCGTCTTTTTGGTTATTCCTATCTGGTCTGATTCCTGCCTCGTGTCAACGAGGCGCTACTACGCTATCTTCGTTTATAATTATACCACGGAACCGTGCCTTCGCTGTAGCACCTGCGCAAGCATCCTTCTTCTAGCCTTAAAAGCCGTCATCTCGAGACGCCCAGCTTCATTGCAGCAGTGGTTGCGGTCATCTAATCTGCCGCTAAGCATTGTTCCTTGTTCACCCATGTTTCCAAGCCCCTGCAGATCCCAAACTGCCTGCCAAGCGTCTTTCTGGTGGTTCCAGGCTGGTCTGATTCTTGCCTCGTGTCGACAGGGCGGTACTATGCTATCTTTATAGATACGTATTCCACGGAACCGTGCTTTCGCTGTAGCTCCTGCGCAAGCATCCTTCTTCTAGCCTTAAAAGCCGTCACCTCGAGAAGCCCAGCTTCACTGCAGAAGTGGTTGCAGTCATCGAACCTGCCGCTAAGCATCGTTCCTTGTTAACCCATGTTTCCAAGCCCCAGCAGATCCCAAAGTGCCTGCCAAGCTTCTTTCTTGTGATTCCAAGCTGGTCTGATTCCTGCCTGGTGTCAACGGGGCTGTACTACGTTATCCTCATTGATGTGTATACCACGGAACCGTTCCTTCGCTGTAGCGCCTGCGCAAGCATCCTTCTTCTACCCTTAAAAGCCGTCATCTCGAGACCCCCAGCTTCATTGCCGCAGTTGTTGCAGTCATCGAACCTGCCGCTAAGCATCGTTCCTTGTTCACCAGTTTTCAAGCCCCTGCAGATCAAAATTGTCTGCCAAGCGTCCTCCTGGTGATTCCAAGCTTGTCTGATTCCTGCCTCGTGTCCACGGGGCGGTACTACGCTATCATCATTGATACGTATACCACGGAACCGTGCCTTCTTTTGGGCCTGCGCAAGCATCCTTCTTCTAGCCTTAAAAGCCGTCACCTCGAGAAGCCCAGCTTTACTGCAGCAGTGCTTGCAGTCAGCGAACCTGCCGCTAAGCATCGTTCCTTGTTCAACCAGGTTTCCAAGCCCCTGCTGATCAGAAAGTGCGTGCCAAGCGTCTTTCCGGTGGTTCCAGGCTGGTCTCATTCCTGCCTCGTGTCGACGGGGCGGTACTACGCTATCTCTATAGATACGTATTCCACGGAACCGTGCTTTTGCTGTAGCGCCTGCGCAAGCATCCTTCTTCTGGCCTTAAAAGCCATCACCTCGAGAAGCCCAGCTTCACTGCAGCAGTGCTTGCAGTCAGCGAACCTGCCGCTAAGCATCGTTCCTTGTTCACCCATGTTTCCAAGCCCCAGCAGATCCCAAAGTGCCCGCCAAGCGTCTTCATGGTGATTCCAGGCTGGTCTGATTGCTGCCTCGTGACAACGGGGCAGTACTACGCTATCTTCATTGATACGTATACCACGGAACCGTGCCTTCGCTGTAGCGCCTGCGCAAACATCCTTCTTCTAGCCTTAAAAGCCGTCACCTCGAGATCCCCAGCTTCATTGCAGCAGTGGTTGCAGTCATCGTACCTACCGCTAACCATCGTTCCTTGTTAACTCATGTTTCCAAGCCCCTGCTTATACCAAAGTGCCCGCCAAGCATCTTCCTCGTGATTCCAAGATGGTCTGATTGCTGCCTCGTGTCAGCGGGACGGTACTACGCTATCTTAATTGATACGTATACCACGGAACCGTGCACTCGCTGTAGCGCCTGCGAAACCATCCTTCTTCTAGCCTTAAAAGATGTCACCTCGAGACCCCCAGCTTCATTGCAGCAGTGGTTGCGGTCATCTAACCTGCCGGTAAGCATCGTTCCTTGTTCACCGGTGTTACCAAGCCCCTGCAGATCCCAAAGTGCCTGCCAAGCGTCTTTCTGGTGATTCCAATCTGGTCTGATTGCTGCCTCGTGTCAACGGGGCGGTACTACGCTATCTTCATTGATACGTATACCACGAAACCGTGCCCTCGCTGTAGCGCCTGCGCAACCATGCTTCTTCTAGCCTTAACAGCCGTCACCTCGAGACCCCCAGCTTCACTGCAGCAGTGGTTTCAGTCATCGAACCTGCCGCCAAGCATCGTTCTTTGTTCACCCAGGTTTCCAAGCCCCTGCAGATCCCAAAGTGCCTGCCAAGCGTCTATCTGGTGATTCCAAGCTGGTGTGATTCCTGCCTCGTGTCGACGGGGCGTTACTACGCTATCTTCATTGATACGTATACCACGGAACCGTGGCTTCGCTGTAGCGCCTGCGCAAGCATCCTTCTTCAAGCCACAAAAGCCGTCACCTCGAGACCTCCAGCTTCTCTATAGCAGTGGTTGCAGTCATCAAACCTGCCGCTAAGCATCGTTCCTTGTTCACCCAGGTTTCCAAGCCCCTGCAGATCCCAAAGTGCCTGCTAAGCGTCTTCTTGGTGATTCCAAGCTGGTCTGATTCCTGCCTCGTGCAAACGGGGTGGCACTACGCTATCTTCATTGATACGTATACCATGGAACCGGGCCTTCGCTGTAGCTTCTGCGCAAGCATCCTTCTTCTAGCGTTAAAAGCCGTCACCTCGAGACCCCCAGCTTCATTGCAGCACTGGTTGCAGTCATCGAACCTGCCGCTAAGCATCGTTCCTTGTTAACTCATATTTTCAAGCCCCTGCTTATACCAAAGTGCCCGCCAAGCGTATTCCTCATGATTCCAAGCTGGTCTGATTCCTACCTCGTGTAAACGGGGCGGTACTGCGATATATTTACTGATACGTATACCGCGGAACCGTGCATTTTCTGTAGCGCCATCGCAAGCATCCTTCTTCTAGCCTTAAAAGCCGTCACCTTGAGACCCGCAGCTTCATTGCAGCAGTGGTTGCAGTCATCGAACCTGCCGCTAAGCATTGTTATTTGTTCACCCATGTTTTCAAGCCCCTGCAGATCCCAAAGTGCCTGCCAAGCGTCTTTCTGGTGATTCCAAGCTGGTCTGATTCCCGCCTCGTGTCAATGGGGCTGTACTACGCTATTTGCATTGATACCTATGCCACGGATCCGTGCCTTCGCTGTAGCGCCTGCGCAAGCATCCTTCTAGCCTTTAAAGCCGTCACCTCGAGACCCTCAGCTTCATTGCAGCAGCGGTTGCAGTCATCGAACCTGCCGCTAAGCATCGTTCCTTGTTCACCCATGTTTCCAAGCCCCAGCAGATCCCAAAGTGCCTGCCAAGAGTATTCCTGGTGATTCCAAGCTTGTCTGATTCCTGCCTCGTGTCAACGGGGTGGAATAACGCTGTCTTCATTGATACGTATACCACGGAACCGTGCATTCGCTGTATCGCCCACGCAACCATCCTCCTTCTAGCCTTAAAAGCCGTCACCTCGAGACCCTCAGCTTCATTGCAGCAGCGGTTGCAGTCATCGAACCTGCCGCTAAGCATCGTTCCTTGTTCACCTATGTTTCCAAGCCCCTGCAGATCCCAAAGTGCCTGCCAAGCGTCTTCCTTGTGATTCCAAGCTAGTCTGATTCCTGCCTCGTGTCAACGGGGCGGTACTACGCTATCTTCATTGATACGTATTCCACGGAACCGTGCTTTCGCTGTAGCGCCTGCGCAAGTATCCTTCTTCTAGCTTTAAAAGCCGTCACCTCGAGACGCCCAGCTTCATTGCAGCAGTGGTTGCGGTCATCTAATCTGCCGCTAAGCATCGTTCCTTGTTCACCCATGTTTCCAAGCCCCTGCAGATCCCAAAGTGCCTGCCAAGCGTCTTTCAGGTGATTCCAAGCTGATCTGATTCCTGCCTGGTGACAACGGGGCTTTACTACGCTATCTTCATTGATACGTATACCACGGAACCGTGCCTTCGCTGTTGGGCCTGCGCAAGCATGCTTCTTCTAGCCTTAAAAGCCGTCACCTCGAGACCCCCAGCCTCATTGCAGAAGTGGTTGCAGTCATCGAACCTACCGTTAAGCATCGTTCCTTGTTCACCCATCTTTGCAAGCCCTTGCAGATCCCAAAGTGCCTGCCAAGCGTCTTTTTGGTTATTCCTATCTGGTCTGATTCCTGCCTCGTGTCAACGAGGCGCTACTACGCTATCTTCGTTTATAATTATACCACGGAACAGTGCCTTCGCTGTAGCACCTGCGCAAGCATCCTTCTTCTAGCCTTAAAAGCCGTCATCTCGAGACGCCCAGCTTCATTGCAGCAGTGGTTGCGGTCATCTAATCTGCCGCTAAGCATCGTTCCTTGTTCACCCATATTTCCAAGCCCCTGAAGATCCCAAAGTGCCTGCCAAGCGGCTTTCTGGGGATTCCAAGCAGGTCTTATTCCTTCCTCGTGTCAACGGGGCAGTACTACGCTATCTTCATTGATACTGATACCACGGAACCGTGCCTTCGTTGTAGCGCCTGCGCAAGCATCCTTCAAGCCTTAAAAGCCGTCACCTCGAGAAGCCCAGCTTCACTGCAGCAGTGCTTGCAGTCAGCGAACCTGCCGCTAAGCATCGTTCCTTGTTCAACCAGGTTTCCAAGCCCCTGCAGATCCCAAACTGCCTGCCAAGCGTCTTTCTGGTGGTTCCAGGCTGGTCTGATTCCTGCCTCGTGTCGACGGGGTGGTACTATGCTATCTTTATAGATACGTATTCCACGGAACCGTGCTTTCGCTGTAGCGCCTGTGCAAGCATCCTTTTTCTAGCCTTAAAAGCCGTCATCTCGAGACCCCGAGCTTCATTGCCGCACTTGTTGCAGTCATCGAACCTGCCGCTAAGCATCGTTCCTTGTTCACCAGTTTTCAAGCCCCTGCAGATCCCAAATTGTCTGCCAAGCGTCTTCCTGGTGATTCCAAGCTTGTCTGATTCCTGCCTCGTGTCCACGGGACGGTACTACGCTATCTTCATTGATACGTATACAACGGAACCGTGCCTTCGTTTGGGCCTGCGCAAGCATCCTTCTTCTAGCCTTAAAAGCCGTCACCTCGAGAAGCCCAGCTTTACTGCAGCAGTGCTTGCAGTCAGCGAACCTGCCGCTAAGCATCGTTCCTTGTTCAACCAGGTTTCCAAGCCCCTGCTGATCCCAAAGTGCCTGCCAAGCGTCTTTCCGGTGGTTCCAGGCTGGTCTGATTCCTGCCTCGTGTCGACGGCGCGGTACTACGCTATATTTATAGATACGGATTCCACGGAACCGTGCTTTCGCTGTAGCGCCTGCGCAAGCATCCTTCTTCTAGCCTTAAAAGCCGTCACCTCGAGAAGCCCAGCTTCACTGCAGCAGTGCTTGCAGTCAGCGAACCTGCCGCTAAGCATCGTTCCTTGTTCACCCATGTTTCCAAGCCCCTGCAGATCCCAAAGTGCCCGCCAAGCGTCTTCATGGTGATTCCAGGCTGGTCTGATTACTGCCTCGTGTCGACGGGGCGGTACTACGCTATTTGCATTGATACGTATACCACGGATCCGTGCCTTCGCTGTAGTGCCTGCGCAAGCATCCTTCTAGCCTTAAAAGCCGTCACCTCGAGATCCCCAGCTTCATTGCAGCAGTGGTTGCAATCATCGTACCTACCGCTAACCATCGTTCCTTGTTAACTCATGTTTCCAAGCCCCTGCTTATACCAATGTGCCCGCCAAGCATCTTCCTGGTGATTCCAAGATGGTCTGATTCCTACCTCGTGTAAACGGGGTGGTACTACGCTATCTTCATTGGTACGTATACCACGGAACCGTGCCTTCGCTGTTGCGCCTGCGCAAGAAGAATCCTTCTTCTAGCCTTAAAAGCCCACTCCTCGAGACCCCCAGCTTCATTGCAGCAGTGGTTGCGGTCATATAACCTGCCGCTAAGCATCGTTCCTTGTTCACCCATGTTTCCAAGCCCCTGCAGATCCCAAAGTGCCTGCCAAGCGTCTTTCTGGTGATTCCAAGCTGGTCTGATTGCTGCCTCGTGTCAGCGGGACGGTACTACGCTATCTTCATTGATACCTATACCACGGAACCGTGCCCTCGCTGTAGCGCTTGCGCAAGCATCATTCTTCTAGCCTTAAAAGCCGTCGCCTCGAGACCCCCAGCTTCACTGCAGCAGTGGTTGCAGTCATCGAACCTGCGGCTAAGCATCGTTCTTTGTTCGCCCAGGTTTCCAAGCCCCTGCAGATCCCAAAGTGCCTGCCAAGCGTCTTTCTTGTGATTCCAAGCTGGTCTGATTACTGCCTCGTGTCGACGGGGCGTTACTACGCTATCTTCATTGATACGTACACCACGGAACTGTGCCTTCGCTGTAGCGCCTGCGCAAGCATCCTTCTTCTAGCCTTAATAGCCGTCACCTCGAGACACCCAGCTTCATTGCAGCAGTGGTTGCGGTCATCTAACCTGCCGCTAAGCATCGTTCCTTGTTCACCGATGTTACCAAGCCCCTGCAGATCCCAAAGTGCCTGCCAAGCGTCTTTCTGGTGATTCCAATCTGGTCTGATTGCTGCCTCGTGTCAACGGGGCGGTACTACGCTATCTTCATTGATACGTATACCACGAAACCGAGCCCTCGCTGTAGCGCCTACGCAAGCATCCTTCTAGCCTTTAAAGCCGTCACCTCGAGACCCTCAGCTTCATTGCAGCAGCGGTTGCAGTCATCGAACCTGCCGCTAAGCATCGTTCCTTGTTCACCCATGTTTCCAAGCCCCAGCAGATCCCAAAGTGCCTGCCAAGCGTCTTCCTGGTGATTCCAAGCTGGTCTGATTCCTGCCTCGTGTCAACGGGGTGGTACTACGCTATCTTCATTGATACGTATACCACGGAACCGTGCATTCGCTGTATCGCCCACGCAAGCATCCTTCTTCTAGCCTTAAAAGCCGTCACCTCGAGACCCTCAGCTTCATTGCAGCAGCGGTTGCAGTCATCGAACCTGCCGCTAAGCATCGTTCCTTGTTCACCTATGTTTCCAAGCCCCTGCAGATCCCAAAGTGCCTGCCAAGCGTCTTCTTGGTGATTCCAAGCTGGTCTGATTCCTGCCTCGTGTAAACGGGGTGGCACTACGCTATCTTCATTGATACGTATACCACGGCACCGTGCTTTCGCTGTAGCGCCTGCGCAAATATCCTTCTTATAGCTTTAAAAGCCGTCACCTCGAGACGCCCAGCTTCATTGCAGCAGTGGTTGCGGTCATCTAATCTGCCGCTAAGCATCGTTTCTTGTTCACCCATGTTTCCAAGCCCCTGCAGATCCCAAGGTGCCTGCCAAGCGTCTTCGTGGTGATTCCATGCTTGTCTGATTCCTGCCTCGTGTCAACGGGGCGGTACTAAGCTATCTTCATTGATACGTATACCACGGAACCGTGCCTTCTCTGTAGCGCCTTCAAAAGCATCCTTCTTCTAGCCTTAAATGCCGTCACCTCGAGACCCCCAGTTTCACTGCAGCAGAGGTGGCAGTCATCAAACCTGCCGCTAAGCATCGTTCCTTGTTCACCCAGGTTTCCAAGCCCCTGCAGATGCCATAGTGCCTGCCAAGCGTCTTCCTGGTGATTCCAAGCCGGTCTGATGCCTGCCTCGTGTAAACGGGGTGGCACTACGCTATTTTCATTGATACGTATACCACGGATCCGTGGCTTCGCTGTAGCACTTGCGCAAGTATCCTTCTTTTAGCCTTAAAAGCCGTCACCTCGAGACCCCCAGCTTCATTGCAGCAGTGGTTGCGGTCATCTAACCTGCCGCTAAGCATCGTTCCTTGTTCACCGATGTTACCAAGCCCCTGCAGACCCCAAAGTGCCTGCCAAGCGTCTTTCTGGTGATTCCAATCTGGCCTGATTGCTGCCTCGTGTCAACGGGGCGGTACTACGCTATCTTCATTGATACGTATACCACGAAACCGAGCCCTCGCTGTAGCGCCTACGCAAGCATCCTTCTAGCCTTTAAAGCCGTCACCTCGAGACACTCAGCTTCATTGCAGCAGCGGTTGCAGTCATCGAACCTGCCGCTAAGCATCGTTCCTTGTTCACCCATGTTTCCAAGCCCCAGCAGATCCCAAAGTGCCTGCCAAGCGTCTTCCTGGTGATTCCAAGCTGGTCTGATTCCTGCCTCGTGTCAACGGGGTGGTACTACGCTATCTTCATTGATACGTATACCACGGAACCGTGCATTCGCTGTATCGCCCACGCAAGCATCCTTCTTCTAGCCTTAAAAGCCGTCACCTCGAGACCCTCAGCTTCATTGCAGCAGCGGTTGCAGTCATCGAACCTGCCGCTAAGCATCGTTCCTTCTTCACCTATGTTTCCAAGCCCCTGCAGATCCCAAAGTGCCTGCCAAGCGTCTTCTTGGTGATTCCAAGCTGGTCTGATTCCTGCCTCGTGTAAACGGAGTGGCACTACGCTATCTTCATTGATACGTATAACCACGGAACCGTGCATTCGCTGTATCGCCCGCGCAAGCATCCTTCTTCTAGCCTTAAAAGCAGTCACCACGAGACCCCCAGCTTCACTGCAGCAGTGGTTTCAGTCATCAAACCTGCCGCTAAGCATCGTTCCTTGTTCACCGTCGTTTCCAAGCCCCTGCAGATCCCAAAGTGCCTGCCAAGCGTCTGTCTGGTGAATCCAAGCTGGTGTGATTCCTGCCTCGTGTCGAGGGGGCGTTACTACGCTATCTTCAGTGATACGTATTCCACGGAACCGTGCTTTCGCTGTAGCGCCTGCGCAAGTATCCTTCTTCTAGCTTTAAAAGCCGTCACCTCGAGACGCCCAGCTTCATTGCAGCAGTGGTTGCGGTCATCTAATCTGCCGCTAAGCATCGTTCCTTGTTCACCCATATTTCCAAGCCCCTGCAGATCCCAAGGTGCCTGCCAAGCGCCTTCGTGGTGATTCCATGCTTGTCTGATTCCTGCCTCGTGTCAACGGGGCGGTACTAAGCTATCTTCATTGATACGTATACCACGGAACCGTGCCTTCTCTGTAGCGCCTTCAAAAGCATCCTTCTTCTAGCCTTAAATGCCGTCACCTCGAGACCCCCAGCTTCATTGCAGCAGTGTTTGCAGTCGCCGAACCTGCCGCTAAGCATCGTTCCTTGTTCACCCATGTTTCCAAGCCCCAGCAGATCCCAAAGTGCCTGCCAAGCGTCTTTCTGGTGATTCCAAGCTGATCTGATTCCTGCCTGGTGACAACGGGGCTTTACTACGCTATCTTCATTGATACGTATACCACGGAACCGTGCTTTCGCTGTTGGGCCTGCACAAGCATCCTTCTTCTAGCCTTAAAAGCCGTCACCTCGAGACCCCCAGCTTCATTGCAGAAGTGGTTGCAGTCATCGAACCTACCGTTAAGCATCGTTCCTTGTTCACCCATGTTTGCAAGCCCTTGCAGATCCCAAAGTGCCTGCCAAGCGTCTTTTTGGTTATTCCTATCTGGTCTGATTCCTGCCTCGTGTCAACGAGGCGCTACTACGCTATCTTCGTTTATAATTATACCACGGAACCGTGCCTTCGCTGTAGCACCTGCGCAAGCATCCTTCTTCTACCCTTAAAATCCGTCATCTCGAGACCCCCAGCTTCATTGCCGCAGTTGTTGCAGTCATCGAACCTGCCGCTAAGCATCGTTCCTTGTTCACCAGTTTTCAAGCCCCTGCAGATCAAAATTGTCTGCGAAGCGTCCTCCTGGTGATTCCAAGCTTGTCTGATTCCTGCCTCGTGTCCACGGGGCGGTACTACGCTATCTTCATTGATACGTATACCACGGAACCGTGCCTTCGTTTGGGCCTGCGCAAGCATCCTTCTTCTAGCCTTAAAAGCCGTCACCTCGAGAAGCCCAGCTTTACTGCAGCAGTGCTTGCAGTCAGCGAACCTGCCGCTAAGCATCGTTCCTTGTTCAACCAGGTTTCCAAGCCCCTGCTGATCCCAAAGTGCGTGCCAAGCGTCTTTCCGGTGGTTCCAGGCTGGTCTGATTACTGCCTCGTGTCGACGGGGCGGTACTACGCTATCTTTATAGATACGTATTCCACGGAACCGTGCTTTTGCTGTAGCGCCTGCGCAAGCATCCTTCTTCTAGCCTTAAAAGCCATCACCTCGAGAAGCCCAGCTTCACTGCAGCAGTGCTTGCAGTCAGCGAACCTGCCGCTAAGCATCGTTCCTTGTTCACCCATGTTTCCAAGCCCCAGCAGATCCCAAAGTGCCCGCCAAGCGTCTTCATGGTGATTCCAGGCTGGTCTGATTGCTGCCTCGTGACAACGGGGCAGTACTACGCTATCTTCATTGATACGTATACCACGGCACCGTGCCTTCGCTGTAGCGCCTGCGCAAACATCCTTCTTCTAGCCTTAAATACCGTCACCTCGAGATCCCCAGCTTCATTGCAGCAGTGGTTGCAGTCATCGTACCTACCGCTATCCATCGTTCCTTGTTAACTCATGTTTCCAAGCACCTGCTTATACCAAAGTGCCCGCCAAGCATCTTCCTCGTGATTCCAAGATGGTCTGATTGCTGCCTCGTGTCAGCGGGACGGTACTACGCTATCTTCATTGATACGTATACCACGGAACCGTGCCTTCGTTTGGGCCTGCGCAAGCATCCTTCTTCTAGCCTTAAAAGCCGTCACCTCGAGAAGCCCAGCTTTACTGCAGCAGTGCTTGCAGTCAGCGAACCTGCCGTTAAGCATCGTTCCTTGTTCACCCATGTTTCCAAGCCCCTGCAGATCCCAAGGTGCCTGCCAAGCGTCTTCCTGGTGATTCCAAGCTGGTCTGATTCCTGCCTCGTGTCAACGGGGCGTTACTACGCTATCTTCATTGATACGTATACCACAGAACCGTGCCTTCGCTGTAGCGCCTGCGCAAGCATCCTTCTTCTAGCCTTAATAGCCGTCACCTCGAGACCCCCAGCTTCACTGCAGCAGTGGTTTCAGTCATCGAACCTGCCGCTAAGCATCGTTCCTTGTTCACCGATGTTTCCAAGCCCCTGCAGATCCCAAAGTGCCTGCCAAGCGTCTATCTGGTGAATCCAAGCTGGTGTGATTCCTGCCTCGTGTCGACGGGGCGTTACTACGCTATCTTCATTGATACCTATACCACGGAACCGTGCCCTCGCTGTAGCGCTTGTGCAAGCATCATTCTTCTAGCCTTAAAGGCCGTCGCCTCGAGACTCCCAGCTTCACTGCAGCAGTGGTTGCAGTCATCGAACCTGCGGCTAAGCATCGTTCTTTGTTCACCCAGGTTTCCAAGCCCCTGCAGAACCCAAAGTGCCTGCCAAGCGTCTTTCTTGTGATTCCAAGCTGGTCTGATTACTGCCTCGTGTCGACGGGGCGTTACTACGCTATCTTCAGTGATACGTATTCCACGGAACCGTGCTTTCGCTGTAGCCCCTGCGCAAGCATCCTTCTTCTAGCCTTAAAAGCCGTCATCTCGAGACGCCGAGCTTCATTGCAGCAGCGGTTACGGTCATCTAATCTGCCGCTAAGCATCTTTCCTTGTTCAGCCATGTTTCCAAGCCCCTGCAGATCCCAAAGTGCCTGCCAAGCGTCTTTCTGGTGATTCCAAGCTGGTCTTATTCCTGCCTCGTGTCAACGGTGCAGTACTACGCTATCTTCATTGAAACTGATACCACGGAACCGTGCCTTCGCTGTAGCGCCTGCGCAAGCATCCTTCTAGCCTTAAAAGCCGTCACCACGAGAAGCCCAGCTTTACTGCAGCAGTGCTTGCAGTCAGCGAACCTGCCGCTAAGCATCGTTCCTTGTTCAACCAGATTTCCAAGCCCCTGCAGATCCTAAAGTGCCTGCCAAGCGTCTTTCTTGTGGTTCCAGGCTGGTCTGATTCCTGCCTCGTGTCGACGGGGCGGTACTACGCTATCTTTATACATACGTATTCCACGGAACCCTGCTTTCGCTGTAGCGCCTGCGCAAGCATCCTTCTTCTAGCCTTAAAAGCCGTCACCTCGAGAAGCCCAACTTCACTGCAGCAGTGCTTGCAGTCAGCGAACCTGCCGCTAAGCATCGTTCCTTGTTCACCCATGTTTCCAAGCCCCAGCAGATCCCAAAGTGCCCGCCAAGCGTCTTCATGGTGATTCCAGGCTGGTCTGATTCTTGCCTCGTGTCAACGGGGCAGTACTACGCTATCTTCATTGATACGTATACCATGGAACCGTGCCTTCGCTGTAGCGCCTGCGCAAACATCCATCTTCTAGCCTTAAAAGCCGTCACCTCGAGACCCCCAGCTTCATTGCAGCACTGGTTGCAGTCATCGAACCTGCCGCTAAGCATCGTTCCTTGTTAACTCACATTTTAAAGCCCCTGCTTATACCAAAGTGCCCGCCAAGCGTATTCCTCGTGATCCCAAGCTGGTCTGATTCCTACCTCGTGTAAACGGGGCGGCACTGCGTATACCGCGGAACCGTGCCTTTTCTGTAGCGCCTTCGCAAGCATCCTTCTTCTAGCCTTAAAAGCCGTCTCCTCGAGACCCCCAGCTTCATTGCAGCAGTGGTTGCAGTCATCGAACCTGCCGCTAAGCATCGTTCCTTGTTCACCCATATTTCCAAGCCGCTACAGATCCCAAAGTGCCTGCCAAGCGTCTTTCTGGTGATTCCAAGCTGGTCTGATTGCTGCCTCGTGTCGACGGGGCGGTACTACGCTATTTGCATTGATACGTATACCACGGATCCGTGCCTTCGCTGTAGCGCCTGCGCAAGCATCCTTCTAGCCTTAAAGCCATCACCTCGAGACCCTCAGCTTCATTGCAGCAGTGGTTGCAGTCATCGAACCTGCCGCTAAAGATCGTTCCTTGTTCACCCATGTTTCCAAGCCCCTGCAGATCCGAAAGTGCCCGCCAAGCGTCTTCATGGTGATTCCAAGCTGGTCTGATTCTTGCCTCGTGTCAACGGGGCAGTACTACGCTATCTTCATTGATACGTATACCACGGAACCGTGCCTTCGCTGTAGCGCCTGCGCAAACATCCTTCTAGCCTTTGAAGCCGTCACCTCGAGACCCCCAGCTTCATTGCAGCAGTGGTTGCAGTCATCATACCTACCGCTAACCATCGTTCCTTGTTAACTCATGTTTCCAAGCCCCTGCTTATACCAAAGTGCCCGCCAAGCATCTTCCTCGTGATTCCAAGATGGTCTGATTCCTACCTCGTGTAAACGGGGTGGTACTACGCTATCTTTATAGATACGTATTCCACGGAACCCTGCTTTCGCTGTAGCGCCTGCGCAAGCATCCTTCTTCTAGCCTTAAAAGCCGTCACCTCGAGAAGCCCAGCTTCACTGCAGCAGTGCTTGCAGTCAGCGAACCTGCCGCTAAGCATCGTTCCTTGTTTACCCAGGTTTCCAAGCCCCTGCAGATCCCAAAGTGCCTGCCAAGCGTCCTTCTTGTGATTCCAAGCTGGTCTGATTACTGCCTCGTGTCAACGGGGCGGTACTACGCTATCTTCATTGATACGTATACCACGGAACCGTGCCTTCTCTGTAGCGCCTTCAAAAGCATCCTTCTTCTAGCCTTAAATGCCGTCAACTCGAGACCCCCAGCTTCATTGCAGCAGTGGTTGCAGTCATCGAACCTGCCGCTAAGCATCGTTTCTTGTTCACCCATGTTTGCAAGCCCTTGCAGATCCCAAAGTGCCTGCCAAGCGTCTTTTTGGTTATTCCAATCTGGTCTGATTCCTGCCTCGTGTCAACGGGGCGCTACTACGCTATCTTCATTTATAATTATACCACGGAACCGTGCCTTCGCTGTAGCCCCTGCGCAAGCATCCTTCTTCTAGCCTTAAAAGCCGTCATCTCGAGACGCCGAGCTTCATTGCAGCAGCGGTTACGGTCATCTAATCTGCCGCTAAGCATCGTTCCTTGTTTACCCAGGTTTCCAAGCCCCTGCAGATCCCAAAGTGCCTGCCAAGCGTCTTTCTGGTGATTCCAAGCTGGTCTTATTCCTGCCTCGTGTCAACGGTGCAGTACTACGCAATCTTCATTGATACTGATACCACGGAACCGTGCCTTCGCTGTAGCGCCTGCGCAAGCATCCTTCTAGCCTTAAAAGCCGTCACGTCGAGAAGCCCAGCTTTACTGCAGCAGTGCTTGCAGTCAGCGAACCTGCCGCTAAGCATCGTTCCTTGTTCAACCAGATTTCCAAGCCCCAGCAGATCCTAAAGTGCCTGCCAAGCGTCTTTCTGGTGGTTCCAGGCTGGTCTGATTCCTGCCTCGTGTCGACGGTGCGGTACTACGCTATCTTTATACATACGTATTCCACGGAACCCTGCTTTCGCTGTAGCGCCTGCGCAAGCAT
The DNA here is from genome assembly GCF_052857255.1 of Amblyomma americanum. Classification (NCBI taxonomy): domain Eukaryota; kingdom Metazoa; phylum Arthropoda; class Arachnida; order Ixodida; family Ixodidae; genus Amblyomma; species Amblyomma americanum. Next base: position 10,976,346 of record NC_135499.1, read on the forward strand.
CCTTCTTCTAGCCTTAAAAGCCGTCACCTCGAGAAGCCCAGCTTCACTGCAGCAGTGCTTGCAGTCAGCGAACCTGCCGCTAAGCATCGTTCCTTGTTCACCCATGTTTCCAAGCCCCAGCAGATCCCAAAGTGCCTGCCAAGCGTCTTTCTGGTGGTTCCAGGCTAGTCTGAATCCTGCCTCGTGTCGACGGGGCGGTACTACGCAATCTTTATAGATACGTATTCCACGGAGCCCTGCTTTCGCTGTAGCGCCTGCGCAAGCATCCTTCTTCTAGCCTTAAAAGCCGTCACCTCGAGAAGCCCAGCTTCACTGCAGCAGTGCTTGCAGTCAGCGAACCTGCCGCTAAGCATCGTTCCTTGTTCACCCATGTTTCCAAGCCCCAGCAGATCCCAAAGTGCCCGCCAATCGTCTTCATGGTGATTCCAGGCTGGTCTGATTCTTGCCTCGTGTCAACGGGGCAGTACTACGCTATCTTCATTGATACGTATACCATGGAACCGTGCCTTCACTGTAGCGCCTGCGCAAACATCCATCTTCTAGCCTTAAAAGCCGTCACCTCGAGACCCCCAGCTTCATTGCAGCACTGGTTGCAGTCATCGAGCCTGCCGCTAAGCATCGTTCCTTGTTAACTCACATTTTAAAGCCCCTGCTTATACCAAAGTGCCCGCCAAGCGTATTCCTCGTGATTCCAAGCTGGTCTGATTCCTACCTCGTGTAAACGGGGCGGCACTGCGTATACCGCGGAACCGTGCCTTTTCTGTAGCGCCTTCGCAAGCATCCTTCTTCTAGCCTTAAAAGCCGTCTCCTCGAGACCCCCAGCTTCATTGCAGCAGTGGTTGCAGTCATCGAACCTGCCGCTAAGCATCGTTCCTTGTTCACCCATATTTCCAAGCCGCTGCAGATCCCAAAGTGCCTGCCAAGCGTCTTTCTGGTGATTCCAAGCTGGTCTGATTGCTGCCTCGTGTCGACGGGGCGGTACTACGCTATTTGCATTGATACGTATACCACTGATCCGTGCCTTCGCTGTAGCGCCTGCGCAAGCATCCTTCTTGCCTTTAAAGCCATCACCTCGAGACCCTCAGCTTCATTGCAGCAGTGGTTGCAGTCATCGAACCTGCCGCTAAAGATCGTTCCTTGTTCACCCATGTTTCCAAGCCCCTGCAGATCCGAAAGTGCCCGCCAAGCGTCTTCATGGTGATTCCAAGCTGGTCTGATTCTTGCCTCGTGTCAACGGGGCAGTACTACGCTATCTTCATTGATACGTATACCACGGAACCGTGCCTTCGCTGTAGCGCCTGCGCAAACATCCTTCTAGCCTTTGAAGCCGTCACCTCGAGACCCCCAGCTTCATTGCAGCAGTGGTTGCAGTCATCGTACCTACCGCTAACCATCGTTCCTTGTTAACTCATGTTTCCAAGCCCCTGCTTATACCAAGGTGCCCGCCAAGCATCTTCCTCGTGATTCCAAGATGGTCTGATTCCTACCTCGTGTAAACGGGGTGGTACTACGCTATCTTTATAGATACGTATTCCACGGAACCCTGCTTTCGCTGTAGCGCCTGCGCAAGCATCCTTCTTCTAGCCTTCAAAGCCGTCACCTCGAGAAGACCAGCTTCACTGCAGCAGTGCTTGCAGTCAGCGAACCTGCCGCTAAGCATCGTTCCTTGTTTACCCAGGTTTCCAAGCCCCTGCAGATCCCAAAGTGCCTGCCAAGCGACTTCCTGGTGATTCCAAGCCGGTCTGATTCCTGCCGCGTGTAAACGGAGTGGCACTACGCTATCTACATTGATACGTATACCACGGAACCGTGCACTCGCTGTAGCGCCTGCGCAACCATCCTTCTTCTAGCCTTAAAAGATGTCACCTCGAGATCCCCAGCTTCAATGCAGCAGTGGTTGCGGTCATCTAACCTGCCGCTAAGCATCGTTCCTTGTTCACCGATGTTACCAAGCCCCTGCAGATCCCAAAGTGCCTGCCAAGCGTCTTTCTGGTGGTTCCTGGCTGGTCTGATTCCTGCCTCGTGTCGACGGGGCGGTACTACGCTATCTTTATAGATACGTATTCCACGGAACCGTGCTTTCGCTGTAGCGCCTGCGCAAGCATCCTTCTTCTAGCCTTAAAAGCCGTCACCTCGAGAAGCCCAGCTTTACTGCAGCAGTGCTTGCAGTCAGCGAACCTGCCGCTAAGCATCGTTCCTTGTTCATCCACGTTTCCAAGCCCCTGCAGATCCCAAAGTGCCTGCCAAGCGTCTTTCTGGTGATTCCAAGCTGGTCTGATTGCTGCCTCGTGTCAGCGGGACGGTACTACGCTATCTTCATTGATACCTATACCACGGAACCGTGCCCTCGCTGTAGCGCTTGCGCACGCATCATTCTTCTAGCCATAAAAGCCGTCGCCTCGAGACCCCCAGCATCACTGCAGCAGTGGTTGCAGTCATCGAACCTGCGCCTAAGCATCGTTATTTGTTCACCCAGGTTTCCAAGCCCCTGCAGATCCCAAAGTGCCTGCCAAGCGTCCTTCTTGTGATTCAAAGCTGGTCTGATTACTGCCTCGTGTCGACGGGGCGTTACTACGCTATCTTCATTGATACGTATACCACGGAACCGTGCCTTCGCTGTAGCGCCTGCGCAAGCATCCTTCTTCTAGCCTTAATAGCCGTCACCTCGAGACCCCCAGCTTTACTGCAGCAGAGGTTGCAGTCATCAAACCTGCCGCTAAGCATCGTTCCTTGTTTACCCAGGTTTCCAAGCCCCTGCAGATGCCATTGTGCCTGCCAAGCGTCTTCCTGGTGATTCCAAGCCGGTCTGATTCCTGCCGCGTGTAAACGGAGTGGCACTACGCTGTCTTCATTGATACGTATACCACGGAACCGTGCACTCGCTGTAGCGCCTGCGCAACCATCCTTCTTCTAGCCTTAAAAGATGTCACCTCGAGACCCCCAGCTTCAATGCAGCAGTGGTTGCGGTCATCTAACCTGCCGCTAAGCATCGTTCCTTGTTCACCGATGTTACCAAGCCCCTGCAGATCCCAAAGTGCCTGCCAAGCGTCTTTCTGGTGGTTCCAGGCTGGTCTGATTCCTGCCTCGTGTCGACGGGGCGGTACTACGGTATCTTTATAGATACGTATTCGACGGAACCCTGCTTTCGCTGTAGCGCCTGCGCAACCATCCTTCTTCTAGCCTTAAAAGCCGTCACCTCGAGAAGCCCAGCTTCACTGCAGCAGTGCTTGCACTCAGCGAACCTGCCGCTAAGCAACGTTCCTTGTTCACCCATGTTTCCAAGCCCCTGAAGATCCCAAAGTGCCTGCCAAGCGTCTTTCTGGTGATTCCAAGCTGGTCTGATTGCTTACTCGTGTCAGCGGGACGGTACTACGCTATCTTCATTGATACCTATACCACGGAACCGTGCCCTCGCTGTAGCGCTTGCGCACGCATCATTCTTCTAGCCTTAAAAGCCGTCGCCTCGAGACCCCCAGCTTCACTGCAGCAGTGGTTGCAGTCATCGAACCTGCGCCTAAGCATCGTTCTTTGTTCACCCAGGTTTCCAAGCCCCTGCAGATCCCAAAGTGCCTGCCAAGCGTCCTTCTTGTGATTCCAAGCTGGTCTGATTACTGCCTCGTGTCGACGGGGCGTTACTACGCTATCTTCATTGATACGTATACCACGGAACCGTGCCTTCGCTGTAGCGCCTGCGCAAGCATCCTTCTTCTAGCCTTAATAGCCGTCACCTCGAGACCCCCAGCTTCACTGCAGCAGAGGTTGCAGTCATCAAACCTGCCGCTAAGCATCGTTCCTTGTTTATCCAGGTTTCCAAGCCCCTGCAGATGCTATTGTGCCTGCCAAGCGTCTTCCTGGTGATTCCAAGCCGGTCTGATTCCTGCCGCGTGTAAACGGAGTGGCACTACGCTATCTTCATTGATACGTATGCCACGGAACCGTGCACTCGCTATAGCGCCTGCGCAACCATCCTTCTTCTAGCCTTAAAAGATGTCACCTCGAGACCCCCAGCTTCAATGCAGCAGTGGTTGCGGTCATCTAACCTGCCGCTAAGCATGGTTCCTTGTTCACCGATGTTACCAAGCCCCTGCAGATCCCAAAGTGCCTGCCAAGCGTCTTTCTGGTGGTTCCAGGCTGGTCTGATTCGTGCCTCGTGTCGACGGGGCGGTACTACGCTATCTTTATAGATACATATTCCACGGAACCCTGCTTTCGGTGTAGCGCCTGCGCAAGCATCCTTCTTCTAGCCTTAAAAGCCGTCACCTCGAGAAGCCCAGCTTCACTGCAGCAGTGCTTGCAGTCAGCGAACCTGCCGCTAAGCATCGTTCCTTGTTCACCCATGTTTCCAAGCCCCTGCAGATCCCAAAGTGCCTGCCAAGCGTCTTTCTGGTGATTCCAAGCCGGTCTGATTCCTGCCGCGTGTAAACGGAGTGGCACTACGCTATCTTCATTGATACGTATACCACGGAACCGTGCACTCGCTGTAGCGCCTGCGCAACCATCCTTCTTCTAGCCTTAATAGCCGTCACCTCGAGACCCCCAGCTTCACTGCAGCAGTGGTTGCAGTCATCGAACCTGCCGCTAAGCATCGTTATTTGTTCACCCATGTTTTCAAGCCCCTGCAGATCCCAAAGTGCCTGCCAAGCGTCTTTCTGGTGATTCCAAGCTTGTCTGATTCCTGCCTCGTGTCAAAGGGGTGGTACTACGCTATCTTCATTGATACGTATACCACGGAACCGTGCACTCGCTGTAGCGCCTGCGCAACCGTCCTTCTTCTAGCCTTAATAGCCGTCACCTCGAGACCCCCAGCTTCACTGCAGCAGTGGTTGCAGTCATCGAACCGGCCGCTAAGCATCGTTATTTGTTCACCCATGTTTTAAAGCCCCTGCAGATCCCAAAGTGCCTGCCAAGCGTCTTTCTGGTGATTCCAAGCTTGTCTGATTCCTGCCTCGTGTCAAAGGGGTGGTACTACGCTATCTTCATTGATACGTATACCACGGAACCGTGCATTCGCTGTATCGCCCACGCAAGCATCCTTCTTCTAGCCTTAAAAGCCGTCACCTCGAGACCCTCAGCTTCATTGCAGCAGCGGTTGCAGTCATCGAACCTGCCGCTAAGCATCGTTCCTTGTTCACCTATGTTTCCAAGCCCCTGCAGATCCCAAAGTGCCTGCCAAGCGTCTTCCTGGTGATTCCAAGCTAGTCTGATTCCTGCCTCGTGTCAACGGGGCGGTACTACGCTATCGTCATTGATACGTATACCACGGAACCGTGCATTCGCTGTATCGCCCGCGCAAGGATCCTTCTTCTAGCCTTAAAAGCCGTCACCTCGAGACCCTCAGCATCATTGCAGCAGCGGTTGCAGTCATCGAACCTGCCGCTAAGCATCGTTCCTTGTTCACCCATGTTGCCAAGCCCCTGCAGATCCCAAGGTGCCTGCCAAGCGTCTTCGTGGTGATTCCAAGCTTGTCTGATTCCTGCCTCGTGTCAACGGGGCGGTACTACGCTATCTTCATTGATACGTATACCACGGAACTGTGCCTTCTCTGTAGCGCCTTCAAAAGCATCCTTCTTCTAGCCCTAAATGCCGTCACCTCGAGACCCCCAGCTTCATTGCAGCAGTGGTTGCAGTCATCGAACCTGCCGCTAAGCATCGTTCCTTGTTCACCCATGTTTGCAAGCCCTTGCAGATCCCAAAGTGCCTGCCAAGCGTCTTTTTGGTTATTCCAATCTGGTCTGATTCCTGCCTCGTGTCAACGGGGCGCTACTACGCTATCTTCATTTAAAATTATACCACGGAACCGTGCCTTCGCTGTAGCCCCTGCGCAAGCATCCTTCTTCTAGCCTTAAAAGCCGTCATCTCGAGACGCCGAGCTTCATTGCAGCAGTGGTTGCGGTCATCTAATCTGCCGCTAAGCATCGTTCCTTGTTCACCCATGTTTCCAAGCCACTGCAGATCCCAAAGTGCCTGCCAAGCGTCTTTCTGGTGATTCCAAGCTGGTCTTATTCCTGCCTCGTGTCAACGGGGCAGTACTACGCTATCTTCATTGATACTGATACCACGGAACCGTGCATTCGCTGTATCGCCCACGCAAGCATCCTTCTTCTAGCCTTAAAAGCCGTCACCTCGAGACCCTCAGCTTCATTGCAGCAGCGGTTGCAGTCAGCGAACCTGCCGCTAAGCATCGTTCCTTGTTCACCCATGTTGCCAAGCCCCTGCAGATCCCAAGGTGCCTGCCAAGCGTCTTCGTGGTGATTCCAAGCTTGTCTGATTCCTGCCTCGTGTCAACGGGACAGTACTACGCTATCTTCATTGATGTGTATACCACGGAACCGTTCCTTCGCTGTAGCGCCTGCGCAAGCATCCTTCTTCTACCGTTAAAAGCCGTCATCTCGAGACTCCCAGCTTCATTGCAGGCAGTTGCTGCAGTCATCGAACCTGCCGCTAACCATCGTTCCGTGTTCACCAGTTTTCAAGCCCCTGCAGATCCCAAAGTGCCTGCCAAGCGTCATTCTGGTTATTCCAATCTGGTCTGATTCCTGCCTCGTGTCAACAGGGCGCTACTACGCTATTTTCATTTATAATTATACCACGGAACCGTGCCTTCGCTGTAGCACTTGCGCAAGCATCTTTCTTTTAGCCTTAAAAGCCGTCACCTCGAGACGCCCAGCTTCATTGCAGCAGTGGTTGCGATCATCTAATCAGCCGCTAAGCATCGTTCCTTGTTCACCCATGTTTCCAAGCCACTGCAGATCCCAAAGTGCCTGCCAAGCGTCTTTCTGGTGATTCCAAGCTGGTCTTATTCCTGCCTCGTGTCAACGGGGCAGTACTACGCTATCTTCATTGATACTGATACCACGGAACCGTGCATTCGCTGTATCGCCCACGCAAGCATCCTTCTTCTAGCCTTAAAAGCCGTCACCTCGAGACCCTCAGCTTCATTGCAGCAGCGGTTGCAGTCAGCGAACCTGCCGCTAAGCATCGTTCCTTGTTCAACCAGATTTCCAAGCCCCTGCAGATCCTAAAGTGCCTGCCAAGCGTCTTTCTGGTGGTTCCAGGGTGGTCTGATTCCTGCCTCGTGTCGACGGGGCGGTACTACGCTATCTTTATAGATACGTATTCCACGGAGCCCTGCTTTCGCTGTAGCGCCTGCGCAAGCATCCTTCTTCTAGCCTTAAAAGCCGTCACCTCGAGAAGCCCAGCTTCACTGCAGCAGTGCTTGCAGTCAGCGAACCTGCCGCTAAGCATCGTTCCTTGTTCACCCATGTTTCCAAGCCCCTGAAGATCCCAAAGTGCCTGCCAAGCGTCTTTCTGGTGATTCCAAGCTGGTCTGATTGCTGCCTCGTGTCAGCGGGACGGTACTACGCTATCTTCATTGATACGTATACCACGGAACCGTGCCTTCGTTGTAGCGCCTGCGCAAGCATCCTTCTTCTAGCCTTAATAGCCGTCACCTCGAGACCCCCAGCTTCACTGCAGCAGAGGTTGCAGTCATCAAACCTGCCGCTAAGCATCGTTCCTTGTTTACCCAGGTTTCCAAGCCCCTGCAGATGCCATTGTGCCTGCCAAGCGACTTCCTGGTGATTCCAAGCCGGTCTGATTCCTGCCGCGTGTAAACGGAGTGGCACTACGCTATCTACATTGATACGTATACCACGGAACCGTGCACTCGTTGTAGCGCCTGCGCAACCATCCTTCTTCTAGCCTTAAAAGATGTCACCTCGAGACCCCCAGCTTCAATGCAGCAGTGGTTGCGGTCATCTAACCTGCCGCTAAGCATCGTTCCTTGTTCACCGATGTTACCAAGCCCCTGCAGATCCCAAAGTGCCTGCCAAGCGTCTTTCTGGTGGTTCCAGGCTGGTCAGATTCCTGCCTCGTGTCGACGGGGCGGTACTACGCTATCTTTATAGATACCTATTCCACGGAACCCTGCTTTCGCTGTAGCGCCTGCGCAAGCATCCTTCTTCTAGCCTTAAAAGCCGTCACCTCGAGAAGCCCAGCTTCACTGCAGCAGTGCTTGCAGTCAGCGAACCTGCCGCTAAGCATCGTTCCTTGTTCACCCATGTTTCCAAGCCCCTGCAGATCTTAAAGTGCCTGCCAAGCGTCTTTCTGGTGATTCCAAGCTGGTCTGATTGCTGCCTCGTGTCAGCGGGACGGTACTACGCTATCTTCATTGATACCTATACCACGGAACCATGCCCTCGCTGTAGCGCTTGCGCACGCATCATGCTTCTAGCCTGAAAAGCCGTCGCCTCGAGACCCCCAGCTTCACTGCGGCAGTGGTTGCAGTCATCGAACCTGCGCCTAAGCATCATTCTTTGTTCACCCAGGTTTCCAAGCCATTGCAGATCCCAAAGTGCCTGCCAAGCGTCCTTCTTGTGATTCCAAGCTGGTCTGATTACTGCCTCGTGTCGACGGGGCGTTACTACGCTATCTTCATTGATACGTATACCACGGAACCGTGCCTTCGCTGTAGCGCCTGCGCGAGCATCCTTCTTCTAGCCTTAATAGCCGTCACCTCGAGACCACCAGCTTCACTGCAGCAGAGGTTGCAGTCATCAAACCTGCCGCTAAGCATCGTTCCTTGTTTACCCAGGTTTTCAAGCCCCTGCAGATGCCATTGTGCCTGCCAAGCGTCTTCCTGGTGATTCCAAGCCGGTATGATTCCTGCCGCGTGTAAACGGAGTGGCACTACGCTATCTTCATTGATACGTATACCACGGAACCGTGCACTCGCTGTAGCGCCTGCGCAACCATCCTTCTTCTAGCCTTAATAGCCGTCACCTCGAGACCCCCAGCTTCACTGCAACAGTGGTTGCAGTCATCGAACCTGCCGCTAAGCATCGTTATTTGTTCACCCATGTTTTCAAGCCCCTGCAGATCCCAAAGTGCCTGCCAAGCGTCTTTCTGGTGATTCCAAGCTTGTCTGATTCCTGTCTCGTGTCAAAGGGGTGGTACTACGCTATCTTCATTGATACGTATACCACGGAACCGTGCACTCGCTGTAGCGCCTGCGCAACCATCCTTCTTCTAGCCTTAATAGCCGTCACCTCGAGACCCCCAGCTTCACTGCAGCAGTAGTTGCAGTCATCGAACCTGCCGCTAAGCATCGTTATTTGTTCACCCATGTTTTCAAGCCCCTGCAGATCCCAAAATGCCTGCCAAGCGTCTTTCTGGTGATTCCAAGCTTGTCTGATTCCTGCCTCGTGTCAAAGGGGTGGTACTACGCTATCTTCATTGATACGTATACCACGGAACCGTGCATTCGCTGTATCGCCCACGCAAGCATCCTTCTTCTAGCCTTAAAAGCCGTCACCTCGAGACCCTCAGCTTCATTGCAGCAGCGGTTGCAGTCATCGAACCTGCCGCTAAGCATCGTTCCTTGTTCACCTATGTTTCCAAGCCCCTGCAGATCCCAAAGTGCCTGCCAAGCGTCTTCCTGGTGATTCCAAGCTAGTCTGATTCCTGCCTCGTGTCAACGGGGCGGTACTACGCTATCGTCATTGATACGTATACCACGGAACCGTGCATTCGCTGTATCGCCCGCGCAAGGATCCTTCTTCTAGCCTTAAAAGCCGTCACCTCGAGACCCTCAGCTTCATTGCAGCAGCGGTTGCAGTCATCGAACCTGCCGCTAAGCATCGTTCCTTGTTCACCCATGTTTCCAAGCCCCTGCAGATCCCAAGGTGCCTGCCAAGCGTCTTCGTGGTGATTCCAAGCTTGTCTGATTCCTGCCTCGTGTCAACGGGGCGGTACTACGCTATCTTCATTGATACGTATACCACGGAACTGTGCCTTCTCTGTAGCGCCTTCAAAAGCATCCTTCTTCTAGCCCTAAATGCCGTCACCTCGAGACCCCCAGCTTCATTGCAGCAGTGGTTGCAGTCATCGAACCTGCCGCTAAGCATCGTTCCTTGTTCACCCATGTTTGCAAGCCCTTGCAGATCCCAAAGTGCCTGCCAAGCGTCTTTTTGGTTATTCCAATCTGGTCTGATTCCTGCCTCGTGTCAACGGGGCGCTACTACGCTATCTTCATTTAAAATTATACCACGGAACCGTGCCTTCGCTGTAGCCCTTGCGCAAGCATCCTTCTTCTAGCCTTAAAAGCCGTCATCTCGAGACGCCCAGCTTCATTGCAGCAGTGGTTGCGGTCATCTAATCTGCCGCTAAGCATCTTTCCTTGTTCAGCCATGTTTCCAAGCCCCTGCAGATCCCAAAGTGCCTGCCAAGCGTCTTTCTGGTGATTCCAAGCTGGTCTTATTCCTGCCTCGTGTCAACGGGGCAGTACTACGCTATCTTCATTGATGCTGATACCACGGAACCGTGCCTTCGCTGTAGCGCCTGCGCAAGCATCCTTCTAGCCTTAAAAGCCGTCATCTCGAGAAGCCCAGCTTTACTGCAGCAGTGCTTGCAGTCAGCGAACCTGCCGCTAAGCATCGTTCCTTGTTCAACCAGATTTCCAAGCACCTGCAGATCCTAAAGTGCCTGCCAAGCGTCTTTCTGGTGGTTCCAGGCTGGTCTGATTCCTGCCTCGTGTCGACGGGGCGGTACTACGCTATCTTTATAGATACGTATTCCACGGAGCCCTGCTTTCGCTGTAGCGCCAGCGCAAGCATCCTTCTTCTAGCCTTAAAAGCCGTCACCTCGAGAAGCCCAGCTTCACTGCAGCAGTGCTTGCAGTCTGCGAACCTGCCGCTAAGCATCGTTCCTTGTTCACCCATGTTTCCAAGCCCCTGAAGATCCCAAAGTGCCTGCCAAGCGTCTTTCTGGTGATTCCAAGCTGGTCTGATTGCTGCCTCGTGTCAGCGGGACGGTACTACGCTATCTTCATTGATACCTATACCACGGAACCGTGCCCTCGCTGTAGCGATTGCGCACGCATCATTCTTCTAGCCTTAAAAGCCGTCGCCTCGAGACCCCCAGCTTCACTGCAGCAGTGGTTGCAGTCATCGAACCTGCGCCTAAGCATCGTTCTTTGTTCACCCAGGTTTCCAAGCCCCTGCAGATCCCGAAGTGCCTGCCAAGCGTCCTTCTTGTGATTCCAAGCTGGTCTGATTACTGCCGCGTGTAAACGGAGTGGCACTACGCTATCTTCATTGATACATATACCACGGAACCGTGCACTCGCTGTAGCGCCTGCGCAACCATCCTTCTTCTAGCCTTAAAAGATGTCACCTCGAGACCCCCAGCTTCAATGCAGCAGTGGTTGCGGTCATCTAACCTGCCGCTAAGCATCGTTCCTTGTTCACCGATGTTACCAAGCCCCTGCAGATCCCAAAGTGCCTGCCAAGCGTCTTTCTGGTGGTTCCAGGCTGGTCTGATTCGTGCCTCGTGTCGACGGGGCGGTACTACGCTATCTTTATAGATACGTATTCCACGGAACCCTGCTTTCGCTGTAGCGCCTGCGCAAGCATCCTTCTTGTAGCCTTAAAAGCCGTCACCTCGAGAAGCCCAGCTTCACTGCAGCAGTGCTTGCAGTCAGCGAACCTGCCGCTAAGCATCGTTCCTTGTTCACCCATGTTTCCAAGCCCCTGCAGATCCCAAAGTGCCTGCCAAGCGTCTTTCTGGTGATTCCAAGCTGGTCTGATTGCTGCCTCGTGTCAGCGGGACGGTACTACGCTATCTTCATTGATACCTATACCACGGAACCGTGCCCTCGCTGTAGCGCTTGCGCACGCATCATTCTTCTAGCCTTAAAAGCCGTCGCCTCGAGACCCCGAGCTTCACTGCAGCAGTGGTTGCAGTCATCGAACCTGCGCCTAAGCATCATTCTTTGTTCACCCAGGTTTCCAAGCCCCTGCAGATCCCAAAGTGCCTGCCAAGCGTCCTTCTTGTGATTCCAAGCTGGTCTGATTCCTGCCGCGTGTAAACGGAGTGGCACTACGCTATCTTCATTGATACGTATACCACGGAACCGTGCACTCGCTGTAGCGCCTGCGCAACTATCCTTCTTCTAGCCTTAATAGCCGTCACCTCGAGACCCCCAGCTTCACTGCAGCAGTGGTTGCAGTCATCGAACCTGCCGCTAAGCATCGTTATTTGTTCACCCATGTTTTCAAGCCCCTGCAGATCCCAAAGTGCCTGCCAAGCGTCTTTCTGGTGATTCCAAGCTTGTCTGATTCCTGCCTTGTGTCAAGGGGGTGGTACTACGCTATCTTCATTGATACGTATACCACGGAACCGTGCATTCGCTGTATCGCCCACGCAAGCATCCTTCTTCTAGCCTTAAAGCCGTCACCTCGAGACCCTCAGCTTCATTGCAGCAGCGGTTGCAGTCATCGAACCTGCCGCTAAGCATCGTTCCTTGTTCACCTATGTTTCCAAGCCCCTGCAGATCCCAAAGTGCCTGCCAAGCGTCTTCCTGGTGATTCCAAACTAGTCTGATTCCTGCCTCGTGTCAACGGGGCGGTACTACGCTATCGTCATTGATACGTATACCACGGAACCGTGCATTCGCTGTATCGCCCGCGCAAGCATCCTTCTTCTAGCCTTAAAAGCCGTCACCTCGAGACCCTCAGCTTCATTGCAGCAGCGGTTGCAGTCATCGAACCTGCCGCTAAGCATCGTTCCTTGTTCACCCAGGTTTCCAAGCCCCTGCAGATGCCATAGTGCCTGCCAAGAGTCTTCCTGGTGATTCCAAGCCGGTCTGATTCCTGCCTCGTGTAAACGGGGTGGCACTACGCTATCTTCATTGATACGTATACCACGGAACCGTGCACTCGCTGTAGCGCCTGCGAAACCATCCTTCTTCTAGCCTTAAAAGATGTCACCTCGAGACCCCCAGCTTCATTGCAGCAGTGGTTGCGGTCATCTAACCTGCCGGTAAGCATCGTTCCTTGTTCACCGATGTTACCAAGCCCCTGCAGATCTCAAAGTGCCTGCCAAGCGTCTTTCTGGTGATTCCAATCTGGTCTGATTGCTGCCTCGTCTCAACGGGGCGGTACTACGCTATCTTCATTGATACGTATACCACGAAACCGTGCCCTCGCTGTAGCGCCTGCGCAACCATCCTTCTTCTAGCCTTAACAGCCGTCACGTCGAGACCCCCAGCTTCACTGCAGCAGTGGTTTCAGTCATCGAACCTGCCGCCAAGCATCGTTCTTTGTTCACCCAGGTTTCCAAGCCCCTGCAGATCCCAAAGTGCCTGCCAAGCGTCTATCTGGTGATTCCAAGCTGGTGTGATTCCTGCCTCGTGTCGACGGGGCGTTACTACGCTATCTTCATTGATACGTATACCACGTAACCGTGGCTTCGCTGTAGCGCCTGCGCAAGCATCCTTCTTCAAGCCACAAAAGTCGTCACCTCGAGACCTCCAGCTTCTCTATAGCAGTGGTTGCAGTCATCAAACCTGCCGCTAAGCATCGTTCCTTCTTCACCCAGGTTTCCAAGCCCCTGCAGATCCCAAAGTGCCTGCTAAGCGTCTTCTTGGTGATTCCAAGCTGGTCTGATTCCTGCCTCGTGTAAACGGGGTGGCACTACGCTATCTTCATTGATACGTATACCATGGAACCGGGCCTTCGCTGTAGCGCCTGCGCAAGCATCCTTCTTCTAGCCTTAATAGCCGTCACCTCGAGACCCCCAGCTTCACTGCAGCAGTGGTTTCAGTCATCGAACATGCCGCTAAGCATCGTTCCTTGTTCAGCCATGTTTGGAAGCCCTTGCAGATCCCAAAGTGCCTGCCAAGCGTCTTATTGATTATTCCAATCTGGTCTGATTCCTGCCTCGTGTCAACGGGGCAGTACTACGCTATCTTCATTGATACTGATACCACGGAACCGTGCCTTCGCTGTAGCACCTGCGCAAGCATCCTTCTTCTAGCCTTAAAAGCCGTCATCTCGAGACGCCGAGCTTCATTGCAGCAGTGGTTGCGGTCATCTAATCTGCCGCTAAGCATCTTTCCTTGTTCACCCATGTTTCCAAGCCCCTGCAGATCCCAAAGTGCCTGCCAAGCGTCTTTCTGGTGATTCCAAGCTGGTCTTATTCCTGCCTGGTGTCAACGGGGCAGTACTACGCTATCTTCATTGATACTGATACCACGGAACCATGCCTTCGCTGTAGCGCCTGCGCAAGCATCCTTCTAGCCTTAAAAGCCGTCACCTCGAGAAGCCCAGCTTTACTGCAGCAGTCCTTGCAGTCAGCGAACCTGCCGCTAAGCATCGTTCCTTGTTCAACCAGGTTTCCAAGCCCCTGCAGATCCCAAAGTGCCTGCCAAGCGTCTTTCTGGTGGTTCCAGGCTGGTCTGAATCCTGCCTCGTGTCGACGGGGCGGTACTACGCTATCTTTATAGATACGTATTCCACGGAACCCTGCTTTCGCTGTAGCGCCTGCGCAAGCATCCTTCTTCTAGCCTTAAAAGCCGTCACCTCGAGAAGCCCAGCTTCACTGCAGCAGTGCTTGCAGTCAGCGAACCTGCCGCTAAGCATCGTTCCTTGTTCACCCATGTTTCCAAGCCCCTGCAGATCCCAAAGTGCCTGCCAAGCGTCTTCCTGGTGATTCCAAGCTAGTCTGATTCCTGCCTCGTGTCAACGGGGCGGTACTACGCTATCTTCATTGATACGTATACCACGGAACCGTGCCTTCGCTGTAGCGCCTGTGCAAACATCCTTCTTCTAGCCTTAAAAGCCGTCACCTCGAGACCCCCAGCTTTATTGCAGCACTGGTTGCAGTCATCGAACCTGCCGCTAAGCATCGTTCCTTGTTAACTCATATTTTCAAGCGCCTGCTTATACCAAAGTGCCCGCCAAGCGTATTCCTCGTGATTCCAAGCTGGTCTGATTCCTACCTCGTGTAAACGGGGCGGCACTGCGTATACCGCGGAACCGTGCCTTTTCTGTAGCACCATCGCAAGCATCCTTCTTCTAGCCTTAAAAGCCGTCACCTCGAGACCCGCAGCTTAATTGCAGCAGCGGTTGCAGTCATCGAACCTGCCGCTAAGCATCGTTCCTTGTTCACCCATGTTTCCAAGCCCCTGCAGATCCCAAAGTGCCTGCCAAGTGTCTTCCTGGTGATTCCAAGCTAGTCTGAATCCTGCCTCGTGTCAACGGGGCGGTACAACGCTATCTTCATTGATACGTATACCACGGAAGCGTGCATTTGCTGTATCGCCCGCGCAAGCATCCTTCTTCTAGCCTTAAAAGCCGTCACCTCGAGACCCCCAGCTTCATTGCAGCACTGGTTGCAGTCATCGAACCTGCCGCTAAGCATCGTTCCTTGTTCACCTATGTTTCCAATCCCCTGCAGATCCCAAAGTGCCTGCCAAGCGTCTTCCTGGTGATTCCAAGCTAGTCTGATTCCTGCCTCGTGTCAACGGGGCGGTACTACGCTATCGTCATTGATACGTATACCACGGAACCGTGCATTCGCTGTATCGCCCGCGCAAGCATCCTTCTTCTAGCCTTAAAAGCCGTCACCTCGAGACCCTCAGCTTCATTGCAGCAGCGGTTGCAGTCATCGAACCTGCCGCTAAACATCGTTCCTTGTTCACCCATGTTTCCAAGCCCCTGCAGATCCCAAGGTGCCTGCCAAGCGTCTTCGTGGTGATTCCAAGCTTGTCTGATTCCTGCCTCGTGTCAACGGGGCGGTACTACGCTATATTTATTGATACGTATACCGCGGAACCGTGCCTTTTCTGTAGCGCCATCGCAAGCATCCTTCTTCTAGCCTTAAAAGCCGTCACCTCGAGACCCGCAGCTTCATTGCAGCAGTGGTTGCAGTCATTGAACCTGCCGCTAAGCATCGTTATTTGTTCACCCATGTTTTCAAGCCCCTGCAGATCCCAAAGTGCCTGCCAAGCGTCTTTCTGGTGATTCCAAGCTGGTCTGATTCCCGCCTCGTGTCAATGGGGCTGTACTACGCTATTTGCATTGATACCTATACCACGGATCCGTGCCTTCGCTGTAGCGCCTGCGCAAGCATCCTTCTAGCCTTTAAAGCCGTCACCTCGAGACCCTCAGCTTCATTGCAGCAGCGGTTGCAGTCATCGAACCTGCCGCTAAGCATCGTTCCTTGTTCACCCATGCTTCCAAGCCCCTGCAGATCCCAAAGTGCCTGCCAAGCGTCTTCCTGGTGATTCCAAGCTTGTCTGATTCCTGCCTCGTGTCAAGGGTGTGGTACTACGCTATCTTCATTGATACGTATACCACGGAACCGTGCATTCGCTGTATCGCCCGCGCAAGCATCCTTCTTCTAGCCTTAAAAGTTATCACCTCGAGACCCTCAGCTTCATTGCAGCAGCGGTTGCAGTCATCGAACCTGCCGCTAAGCATTGTTCCTTGTTCACCCATGTTTCCAAGCCCCTGCAGATCCCAAGGTGCCTGCCAAGCGTCTTCGTGGTGATTCCAAGCTTGTCTGATTCCTGCCTCGTGTCAACGGGGCGGTACTACGCTATCGTCATTGATACCTATACCACGGATCCGTGCCTTCGCTGTAGCGCCTGCGCAAGCATCCTTCTAGCCTTTAAAGCCGTCACCTCGAGACCCTCAGCTTCATTGCAGCAGCGGTTGCAGTCATCGAACCTGCCGCTAAGCATCGTTCCTTGTTCACCCATGCTTCCAAGCCCCTGCAGATCCCAAAGTGCCTGCCAAGCGTCTTTCTGGTGATTCCAAGCTGGTCTGATAACCGCCTCGTGTCAATGGGGCTGTACTACGCTATCTTCATTGATACGTATACCACGGAACCGTGCATTCGCTGTATCGCCCACGCAAGCATCCTTCTTCTAGCCTTAAAAGCCGCCACCTCGAGACCCTCAGCTTCATTGCAGCAGCGGTTGCAGTCAACGAACCTGCCGCTAAGCATCGTTCCTTGTTCACCTATGTTTCCAAGCCCCTGCAGATCCCAAACTGCCTGCCAAGCGTCTTCCTGGTGATTCCAAGCTAGTCTGATTCCTGCCTCGTGTCAACGGGGCGGTACTACGCTATCGTCATTGATACGTATACCACGGAACCGTGCATTCGCTGTATCGCCCGCGCAAGCATCCTTCTTCTAGCCTTAAAAGCCATCACCTCGAGACCCTCAGCTTCATTGCAGCAGCGGTTGCAGTCATCGAACCTGCCGCTAAGCATTGTTCCTTGTTCACCCATGTTTCCAAGCCCCTGCAGATCCCAAGGTGCCTGCCAAGCGTCTTCGTGGTGATTCCAAGCTTGTCTGATTCCTGCCTCGTGTCAACGGGGCGGTACTACGCTATCTTCATTGATACGTATACCACGGAACCGTGCCTTCTCTGTAGCGCCTTCAAAAGCATCCTTCTTCTAGCCTTAAATGCCGTCATCTCGAGACCCCCAGCTTCATTGCAGCAGTGGTTGCAGTCATCGAACCTGCCGCTAAGCATCGTTCCTTGTTCACCCATGTTTGCAAGCCCTTGCAGATCCCAAAGTGCCTGCCAAGCGTCCTTCTTGTGATTCCAAGCTGGTCTGATTACTGCCTCGTGTCGACGGGGCGTTACTACGCTATCTTCATTGATACGTATACCACGGAACCGTGCCTTCGCTGTAGCGCCTGCGCAAGCATCCTTCTTCTAGCCTTAATAGCCGTCACCTCGAGACCCCCAGCTTCACTGCAGCAGAGGTTGCAGTCATCAAACCTGCCGCTAAGCATCGTTCCTTGTTTACCCAGGTTTCCAAGCCCCTGCAGATGCCATTGTGCCTGCCAAGCGTCTTCCTGGTGATTCCAAGCTAGTCTGATTACTGCCGCGTGTAAACGGAGTGGCACTACGCTATCTTCATTGATACGTATACCACGGAACCGTGCACTCGCTGTAGCGCCTGCGCAACCATCCTTCTTCTAGCCTTAAAAGATGTCACCTCGAGACCCCCAGCTTCAATGCAGCAGTGGTTGCGGTCATCTAACCTGCCGCTAAGCATCGTTCCTTGTTCACCGATGTTACCAAGCCCCTGCAGATCCCAAAGTGCCTGCCAAGCGTCTTTCTGGTGGTTCCAGGCTGGTCTGATTCGTGCCTCGTGTCGACGGGGCGGTACTACGCTATCTTCATTGATACGTATACCACGGAACCGTGCATTCGCTGTATCGTCCACGCTAGCATCCTTCTTCTAGCCTTAAAAGCCGTCACCTCGAGACCCTCAGCTTCATTGCAGCAGCGGTTGCAGTCATCGAACCTGCCGCTAAGCATCGTTCCTTGTTCACCTATGTTTCCAAGCCCCTGCAGATCCCAAAGTGCCTGCCAAGCGTCTTCCTGGTGATTCCAAGCTAGTCTGATTCCTGCCTCGTGTCAACGGGGCGGTACTACGCTATCGTCATTGATACGTATACCACGGAACCGTGCATTCGCTGTATCGCCCGCGCAAGCATCCTTCTTCTAGCCTTAAAAGCCGTCACCTCGAGACCCTCAGCTTCATTGCAGCCGCGGTTGCAGTCATCGAACCTGCCGCTAAGCATCGTTCCTTGTTCACCCATGTTTCCAAGCCCCTGCAGATCCCAAGGTGCCTGCCAAGCGTTTTCGTGGTGATTCCAAGCTTGTCTGATTCCTGCCTCGTGTCAACGGGGCGGTACTACGCTATCTTCATTGATACGTATACCATGGAACCGTGCCTTCTCTGTAGCGCCTTCAAAAGCATCCTTCTTCTAGCCTTAAAAGCCGTCACCTCGACAAGCCCAGCTTTACAGCAGCAGTGCTTGCAGTCAGCGAACCTGCCGCTAAGCATCGTTCCTTGTTCACCGATGTTTCCAAGCCCCTGCAGATCCCAAAGTGCCTGCCAAGCGTCTATCTGGTGAATCCAAGCTGGTGTGATTCCTGCTTCGTGTCGACGGGGCGTTACTACGCTATCTTCATTGATACCTATACCACGGAACCGTGCCCTCGCTGTAGCGCTTGCGCAAGCATCATTCTTCTAGCCTTAAAAGCCGTCGCCTCGAGACCCCCAGCTTCACTGCAGCAGTGGTTGCAGTCATCGAACCTGCGGCTAAGCATCGTTCTTTGTTCACCCAGGTTTCCAAGCCCCTGCAGATCCCAAAGTGCCTGCCAAGCGTCATTCTTGTGATTCCAAGCTGGTCTGATTACTGCCTCGTGTCGACGGGGCGTTACTACGCTATCTTCATTGATACGTACACCACGGAACCGTGCCTTCGCTGTAGCGCCTGCGCAAGCATCCTTCTTCTAGCCTTAATAGCCGTCACCTCGAGACCCCCAGCTTCACTGCAGCAGAGGTTGCAGTCATCAAACCTGCCGCTGAGCATCGTTCCTTGTTCACCCAGGTTTCCAAGCCCCTGCAGATGCCATAGTGCCTGCCAAGCGTCTTCCTGGTGATTCCAAGCCGGTCTGATTCCTGCCTCGTGTAAACGGGGTGGCACTACGCTATCTTCATTGATACGTATACCACGGAACCGTGCACTCGCTGTAGCGCCTGCGAAACCATCCTTCTTCTAGCCTTAAAAGATGTCACCTCGAGACCCCCAGCTTCATTGCAGCAGTGGTTGCGGTCATCTAACCTGCCGGTAAGCATCGTTCCCTGTTCACCGATGTTACCAAGCCCCTGCAGATCCTAAAGTGCCTGCCAAGCGTCTTTCTGGTGATTCCAATCTGGTCTGATTGCTGCCTCGTGTCAACGGGGCGGTACTACGCTATCTTCATTGATACGTATACCACGAAACCGTGCCCTCGCTGTAGCGCCTGCGCAACCATCCTTCTTCTAGCCTTAACAGCCGTCACCTCGAGACCCCCAGCTTCACTGCAGCAGTGGTTTTAGTCATCGAACCTGCCGCCAAGCATCGTTCTTTGTTCACCCAGGTTTCCAAGCCCCTGAAGATCCCAAAGTGCCTGCCAAGCGTCTATCTGGTGATTCCAAGCTGGTGTGATTCCTGCCTCGTGTCGACGGGGCGTTACTACGCTATCTTCATTGATACGTATACTACGGAACCGTGGCTTCGCTGTAGCGCCTGCGCAAGCATCCTTCTTCAAGCCACAAAAGTCGTCACCTCGAGACCTCCAGCTTCTCTATAGCAGTGGTTGCAGTCATTAAACCTGCCGCTAAGCATCGTTCCTTGTTCACCCAGGTTTCCAAGCCCCTGCAGATCCCAAAGTGCCTGCTAAGCGTCTTCTTGGTGATTCCAAGCTGGTCTGATTCCTGCCTCGTGTAAACGGGGTGGCACTACGCTATCTTCATTGATACGTATACCATGGAACCGGGCCTTCGCTGTAGCGCCTGCGCAAGCATCCTTCTTCTAGCCTTAAAAGCCGTTACCTCGTGACCCCCAGCTCTATTGCAGCCGTGGTTGCAGGCATCGAACATACCGCTAAGTATAGTTCCTTGTTCACCCAAGTTTCCAAGCACCTGCAGATCCAAAAGTGCCTGCCAAGCGTCTTCCTGGTGATTCCAAGCTGGTCTTATTCCTGCCTCGTGTAAACGGGGCGGTACTACGCTATCTTCATTGAAACGTATACCACGGATCCGTGCCTTCGCTGTTGCGCCTGCGCAAGTATCCTTCTTCTAGCTTTAAAAGCAGTCACCTCGAGACTCCCAGCTTCATTGCAGCAGTGTTTGCAGTCGCTGAACCTGCCGTTAAGCATCGTTCCTTGTTCACCCATGTTTCCAAGCCCCTGCAGATCCCAAAGTGCCTGCCAAGCTTCTTTCTGGTGATTCCAAGCTGGTCTGATTCCTGCCTGGTGTCAACGGGGCTGTACTACGCTATCCTCATTGATGTGTATACCACGGAACCGTTCCTTCGCTTTAGCGCCTGCGCATGCATCCTTTTTCTACCCTTAAAAGCGTCATCTCGAGACCCCCAGCTTCATTGCAGCAGTTGTTGCAGTCATCGAACCTGCCGCTAAGCATCGTTCCTTGTTCATCAGTTTTCAAGCCCCTGCAGATCCCAAAGTGTCTGCCAAGCGTCTTCCTGGTGATTCCAAGCTGGTCTGATTACTGCCTCGTGTCGACGGGGCGTTACTACGCTATCTTCATTGATACGTATACCACAGAACCGTGCCTTCGCTGTAGTGCCTGCGCAAGCATCCTTCTTCTAGCCTTAATAGCCGTCACCTCGAGACCCCCAGCTTCACTGCAGCAGTGGTTTCAGTCATCGAACATGCCGCTAAGCATCGTTCCTTGTTCAGCCATGTTTGGAAGCCCTTGCAGATCCCAAAGTGCCTGCCAAGCGTCTTTTTGGTTATTCCGATCTGGTCTGATTCCTGCCTCGTGTCAACGGGGCAGTACTACGCTATCTTCATTGATACTGATACCACGGAACCGTGCCTTCGCTGTAGCACCTGCGCAAGCATCCTTCTTCTAGCCTTAAAAGCCGTCATCTCGAGACGCCGAGCTTCATTGCAGCAGTGGTTGCGGTCATGTAATCTGCCGCTAAGCATCTTTCCTTGTTCACCCATGTTTCCAAGCCCCTGCAGATCCCAAAGTGCCTGCCAAGCGTCTTTCTGGTGGTTCCAGGCTGGTCTGAATCCTGCCTCGTGTCGACGGGGCGGTACTACGCTATCTTTATAGATACGTATTCCACGGAACCCTGCTTTCGCTGTAGCGCCTGCGCAAGCATCCTTCTTCTAGCCTTAAAAGCCGTCACCTCGAGAAGCCCAGCTTCACTGCAGCAGTGCTTGCAGTCATCGAACCTGCCGCTAAGCATCGTTCCTTGTTAACTCATGTTTCCAAGCCCCTGCTTATACCAAAGTGCCCGCCAAGCGTCTTCCTCGTGATTCCAAGCTGGTCTGATTCCTACGTCGTGTAAACGGGGTGGTACTACGCTATCTTCATTGGTACGTATACCACGGAACCGTGCCCTCGCTGTAGCACTTGCGCAAGCATCCTTCTTCTAGCCTTAAAAGCCGTCACCTCGAGACCCTCAGCTTCATTGCAGCAGCGGTTGCAATCATCGAACCTGCCGCTAAGCATCGTTCCTTGTTCACCCATGTTTCCAAGCCCCTGCAGATCCCAAAGTGCCTGCCAAGCGTCTTTCTGGTGATTCTAAGCTGGTCTGATTCCCGCCTCGTGTCAATGGGGCTGTACTACGCTATTTGCATTGATACCTATACCACGGATCCGTGCCTTCGCTGTAGCGCCTGCGCAAGCATCCTTCTAGCCTTTAGAGCCGTCACCTCGAGACCCTCAGCTTCATTGCAGCAGCGGTTGCAGTCATCGAACCTGCCGCTAAGCATCGTTCCTTGTTCACCCATGTTTCCAAGACCCTGCAGATCCCAAAGTGCCTGCCAAGCGTCTTCCTGGTGATTCCAAGCTTGTCTGATTCCTGCCTCGTGTCAACGGGGTGGTACTACGCTATCTTCATTGATACGTATACCACGGAACCGTGCATTCGCTGTATCGCCCACGCAAGCATCCTTCTTCTAGCCTTAAAAGCCGTCGCCTCGAGACCCTCAGCTTCATTGCAGCAGCGGTTGCAGTCATCGAACCTGCCGCTAAGCATCGTTCCTTGTTCACCCATGTTTTCAAGCCCCTGCAGATCCCAAAGTGCCTGCCAAGCGTCTTTCTGGTGATTCCAAGCTGGTCTGATTCCCGCCTCGTGTCAATGGGGCTGTACTACGCTATTTGCATTGATACCTATACCACGGATCCGTGCCTTCGCTGTAGCGCCTGCGCAAGCATCCTTCTAGCCTTTAAAGCCGTCACCTCGAGACCCTCAGCTTCATTGCAGCAGCGGTTGCAGTCATCGAACCTGCCGCTAAGCATCGTTCCTTGTTCACCCATGTTTCCAAGCCCCTGCAGATCCCAAAGTGCCTGCCAAGCGTCTTCGTGGTGATTCCAAGCTTGTCTGATTCCTGCCTCGTGTCAACGGGGCGGTACTACGCTATATTTATTGATACGTATACCGCGGAACCGTGCCTTTTCTGTAGCGCCATCGCAAGCATCCTTCTTCTAGCCTTAAAAGCCGTCACCTCGAGACCCGCAGCTTCATTGCAGCAGTGGTTGCAGTCATCGAACCTGCCGCTAAGCATCGTTATTTGTTCACCCATGTTTTCAAGCCCCTGCAGATCCCAAAGTGCCTGCCAAGCGTCTTTCTGGTGATTCCAAGCTGGTCTGATTCCCGCCTCGTGTCAATGGGGCTGTACTACGCTATTTGCATTGATACCGATACCACGGATCCGTGCCTTCGCTGTAGCGCCTGCGCAAGCATCCTTCTAGCCTTTAAAGCCGTCACCTCGAGACCCTCAGCTTCATTGCAGCAGCGGTTGCAGTCATCGAACCTGCCGCTAAGCATCGTTCCTTGTTCACCCATGCTTCCAAGCCCCTGCAGATCCCAAAGTGCCTGCCAAGCGTCTTCCTGGTGATTCCAAGCTTGTCTGATTCCTGCCTCGTGTCAAGGGGGTGGTACTACGCTATCTTCATTGATACGTATACCAGGGAACCGTGCATTCGCAGTATCACCCACGCAAGCATCCTTCTTCTAGCCTTAAAAGCCGCCACCTCGAGACCCTCAGCTTCATTGCAGCAGCGGTTGCAGTCATCGAACCTGCCGCTAAGCATCGTTCCTTGTTCACCTATGTTTCCAAGCCCCTGCAGATCCCAAAGTGCCTGCCAAGCGTCTTCCTGGTGATTCCAAGCTAGTCTGATTCCTGCCTCGTGTCAACGGGGCGGTACTACGCTATCGTCATTGATACGTATACCACGGAACCGTGCATTCACTGTATCGCCCACGCAAGCATCCTTCTTCTAGCCTTAAAAGCCGTCGCCTCGAGACCCTCAGCTTCATTGCAGCAGCGGTTGCAGTCATCGAACCTGCCGCTAAGCATCGTTCCTTGTTCACCCATGTTTCCAAGCCCCTGCAGATCCCAAAGTGCCTGCCAAGCGTCTTCCTGGTGATTCCAAGCTTGTCTGATTCCTGCCTCGTGTCAACGGGGTGGTACTACGCTATCTTCATTGATACGTATACCACGGAACCGTGCATTCGCTGTATCGCCCACGCAAGCATCCTTCTTCTAGCCTTAAAAGCCGTCGCCTCGAGACCCTCAGCTTCATTGCAGCAGCGGTTGCAGTCATCGAACCTGCCGCTAAGCATCGTTCCTTATTCACCTATGTTTCCAAGCCCCTGCAGATCCCAAAGTGCCTGCCAAGCGTCTTCCTGGTGATTCCAAGCTAGTCTGATTCCTGCCTCGTGTCAACGGGGCGGTACTACGCTATCGTCATTGATACGTATACCACGGAACCGTACATTCGCTGTATCGCCCGCGCAAGCATCCTTCTTCTAGCCTTAAAAGCCGTCACCTCGAGACCCTCAGCTTCATTGCAGCAGCGGTTGCAGTCATCGAACCTGCCGCTAAGCATCGTTCCTTGTTCACCCATGTTTCCAAGCCCCTGCAGATCCCAAGGTGCCTCCCAAGCGTCTTCGTGGTGATTCCAAGCTTGTCTGATTCCTGCCTCGTGTCAACGGGGCGGTACTACGCTATATTTATTGATACGTATACCGCGGAACCGTGCCTTTTCTGTAGCGCCATCGCAAGCATCCTTCTTCTAGCCTTAAAAGCCGTCACCTCGAGACCCGCAGCTTCATTGCAGCAGTGGTTGCAGTCATCGAACCTGCCGCTAAGCATCGTTATTTGTTCACCCATGTTTTCAAGCCCCTGCAGATCCCAAAGTGCCTGCCAAGCGTCTTTCTGGTGATTTCAAGCTGGTCTGATTCCCGCCTCGTGTCAATGGGGCTGTACTACGCTATTTGCATTGATACCTATACCACGGATCCGTGCCTTCGCTGTAGCGCCTGCGCAAGCATCCTTCTAGCCTTTAAAGCCGTCACCTCGAGACCCTCAGCTTCATTGCAGCAGCGGTTGCAGTCATCGAACCTGCCGCTAAGCATCGTTCCTTGTTCACCCATGTTTCCAAGCCCCTGCAGATCCCAAAGTGCCTGCCAAGCGTCTTCGTGGTGATTCCAAGCTTGTCTGATTCCTGCCTCGTGTCAACGGGGCGGTACTACGCTATATTTATTGATACGTATACCGCGGAACCGTGCCTTTTCTGTAGCGCCTTCGCAAGCATCCTGCTTCTAGCCTTAAAACCCGTCACCTCCAGACCCCCAGCTTCATTGCAGCAGTTGTTGCGGTCACCTAACCTGCCGCTAAGCATCGATCCTTGTTCATCCATGTTTTCAAGCCCCTGCAGACCCCAAAGTGCCTGCCAAACGTCTTTCTGGTGATTCCAAGCTGGTCTTGTTCCTGCCTCGTGTGAACGGGGCGGTACTACGCTATCTTTATTGATACGTATACCACGGAACCGTGCCTTATCTGTAGCGCCTTCGAAAGTGATGCGTCGTCGGCAAACCTTGGCTTGACCACGTGATCACAACGTCACCTCACCGGCGGGCTATAAAAGGGGCGGTCTGAATAAATCGTTCCTTCTTGTTGTGTCATTCCTGCGTGATGCTATATTGCAGTGGCGACGAGATAGCGCGCCGGCGCTAGGCGAACTTAGTGCGCAAGAATGAGTGCCGGGCGGCCACCGGAATTCACGGATGCAGAAGGTACGTGGCCTACGTATCGTTTTCGGCTGGAGGCTTACTTCGAAGCCCATAGCATCGCGGAACCAATGAAGAAGCGAGCGCTGCTCATAGCTTCGCTCACAGACAGTGCGGTGCGAGTGGTGCAGGGGCGGTGTCATCCAAAACAAGTGAATGAGCTGAGTTACCAAGAAGTCGTCCAGCATTTGGAAGACCACTATGCTCCGCAAGTTAACGAGATCGCTGCAAGTTATGCTTTCTTCAGGCGCTCGCAAAAAGACGGGGAGTCTGCCCAGGACTTCATTGCTGAAATTAGGCGGCTAGCGGAGAAGTGCAACTTCGGAACGTCACTGGAGCGCATGTTACGGGACAGAATTGTGTGCGGTGTGCAAGATGAAGACGTCCGGCGACACTTACTGACTCAACGGAAGCTTACACTAGAAGAGGCGGAAGAGTTTGTTGTCTCGGCACAGAAAGCCTCCCAGAACGCCAAAAGCATGCACTCTTCAGAGCCAGGAGAGGTACATTTTGCCCGTCAAAAGAGTCGTTCATCGAAGCCGCGCCCAAGGCTGGAGAAGTGCGATACATGTGGCAGGTGTGGTGGCGAGTCGCACACCGAGGCGGAATGCAAACACCTTCACGCGGTGTGCTACCGGTGCGGCAAACGAGGACATCTGCGCCGAATGTGCCAGTCCAGCACAAGTTTCCTTCGGCACGCATCGCACCCGGGAGGCCAACGACGCCAGGGCTCCTACGCAATGGCAGCAGCAGGGGACATGAGCTCGGACGACAGCGAAGCCCTGTACACTATTGCAGCGGTTCTCCGCCAAGAAGCCAGCATCCGCAAGGTTCGGCCAATTTACAAGGACATTAATTGGAATAACGTCCCTCTTACTATGCTGGTGGACACAGGATCACCCGTGAGTGTCATCTGCGTAGCGACGTTCCGGAAGTACGAGGCGCTGTGGCCGCCGTTGCGCAAATCACAGCTTAAGCTATCCTGCATCTTGGGCGAACTTCCAGTTGTCGGACAGCTCAGTATGACGGCTACATGCGACGGGAAAGGCATTCCGGGTACGGTCGTAGTGGTCGACAGCGTCGGACCATCTTTGTGCGGCAGAGACACAATCAAGGCATTCAACGAGGCTGGGGTGGCAATGCTGTCGCGTGTGGTCGCGAGTGTGCAACCAGTCGAGATAAAAGCTGACAGCACGGAACTGCAAGAGCTGCTCAACGAATATGCTGACGTGTTTGCTCCAGGACTCGGCGTATGCAAGGGACCACCGGTCACATTGCAGCTGAAAGAGAATGCGTGTCCAAAGTTTTTTAAGGCCCGTACGGTTCCCTACGCTTTGAGGGACAAGATGTCTGAAGCGCTGGACCAACCAACTGGTTGCGCAAGATGTCCTGGCGCCTGTGAAAACCGCCGAATGGGCAACACCAGTGGTACCCGTTTTAAAGGGCGATGGGTCTCTCCGAGTGTGCGGAGACTTTCGTATGACAGTGAATGCAGCCACAGTGATGGAACAGTACCCGTTGCCTCGAGTGGACGACATTTTTGCTAAGCTGAATGGCGGAGAAGTATTTACGACGTTGGACTTACGCCAAGCCTACAACCAGCTACCTTTAGACGCGGATGCCAAAAAGATAGCAGTGCTGAACACTCAGAAAGGCCTCTTCTGTTTCAAACGATTACCTTTTGGCATAAGTTCTGCTCCAGCTATATTCCAGAGGCGGATGGACGCGCTGCTGGGCGATATTCCAGGAGTTCAGGTGTACCTGGATGATATTATCATCGCTGAAAAAAAGGACGATGTATCAAGGCTGAAGAGGGTGCTGCAACGCCTGCGGGAGTACTGTCTCCGACTGCACAAGGATAAGTGCAAATTCCGGCAAGACGAAGTCACTTTTCTCGGCCATCGGATCGACGCTAAGGGTCTGCGGCCAAAGGACGATAACATCAAGGCTGTTATCGAAGCCCCAGAACCTACTTCAGTGAGTGAGCTGAAAGCTTTTCTCAGACTTGTAAATTATTACGGCAAGTTCTTGCCCAATCTGGCCACTGTGCTGGCTCCGCTGTACGCCCTCCTAGCTAAAGGGGCCAAGTGGGAGGGGAACAAGGAACAAGAAAAAGCTGTTCAGAAAGTTAAGCAGGCAATTGTGGCTTCCAAGTTCCTTGCTCATTACGACCCGGATAAGCCACTGCGGCTTGAGTGCGATGCGTCATCAGTAGGCATTTAGGCCGTTTTGTCCCACCGTGTGAACGGTGTTGACTACCCCATCGGATTCCGGTCCAGGACACTCACAAAGGCAGAGCGTAACTACTCTCAGTTAGAAAAAGAAGCACTAGCACTGGTGTTCGGCGTCGCACGGTTCAAGGACTACTTGTATGGACATCGGTTCGTGTTTGTAACCGACCACAAGCCTCTTACTGGTTTATTCAATCCAGGCAAACCAATACCACCGATGGCGGCTGCGAGAATCCAGCGCTGGGCCTTGTTCCTTGGCAACTACAGCTACACATTGCAGTACCGCAAGGGCAGCGAGAATTCCAATGCAGACGCCCTCAGTCGCTTGCCATTGCCGGCTACGGAGCCGCGGGATGTCGCTCCCGACGAGTACGTTTTGTATGCCCAGTGTCTTGAGGAAACGGCGGTCGGCGCCCGGGAGGTTGAACAAATGACAAACCGAGACGCCACTCTTCAACAGGTCAAAAGGTGGATTGCCGACGGATGGCCTCCGTATCTACCGCAGGATCTTGAGCATCTCCGGGCGTACTTCAACAGAAGAACAGAGCTAAACGTGAGCCACAATTTGGTGTACTGGGGACATCGCATTGTTCTACCTATGGCGGCGGCAAAGCGTTTGTTGGGGCTGCTCCATGAGACGCACCCTGGTATGACGTCCATGAAAAGCACGGCGAGAACGCTGTTTTGGTACCCGGGTCTGGATTCTGACATAGAGCGACTGGTGAAATCATGCTCTATTTGTGCACAGGCCGCTGCGATGCCACCGGCACAGATACCTTTGGCGTGGCCAGCAACCGGGGAAAGATGGAGCAGACTACACGCAGACTTCGCAGGCCCAATGGACGGACATATGGTATTGGTCGTCGTAGACTCTGAAACAAAATGGATAGAAGCAATTCCAATGAAAATTGCCACATCGCAAACAACGGTGGAAGCACTACGGTCAATATTTGCACGCTTCGGCCTTCCAAAAACCTTTGTTTCAGATAACGGTCCACAATTTGTGGGCGCCGTTTTTCGCGAGTTTCTGACACGAAACAACGTAAAGCAACTCACAACAGCCCCTTATCACCCAAAATCGAATGGTTTAGCCGAAAGAGCTGTGCGCACGCTCAAGGAAGGGCTAAAGAAAAACCCTGGAAAAGACCTGGAAATGCGTATAGCTCGGTTTTTGTTCCGATATCGCCGAACGCCTGTTAAGCATGGCAAGTCGCCCGCGGAACACTTATTCGGCTAC
This sequence comes from Amblyomma americanum, assembly GCF_052857255.1. Taxonomy (NCBI): domain Eukaryota; kingdom Metazoa; phylum Arthropoda; class Arachnida; order Ixodida; family Ixodidae; genus Amblyomma; species Amblyomma americanum. Next base: position 11,005,224 of record NC_135499.1, read on the forward strand.
CAGATAAGAACAAAGATGGATTGCATCACGCCCGGTGAGAAGTCGGCAGAAAGCCAGCGAAGAGTAGGTGCGACTAAATTGGATGTGGGAGAACCGGTCTGGATGCGCAGTATTGAAGCAGGTCGCAGGTGGATTCCAGGAGTAGTGCATGGTCAACAGGGCTCCAGGATGGTCTCCGTTGACTCGGAGCAAGGTCTTCAGCGGCGGCACTTGGACCAACTGAGACGTCGGACTGAATCAGAAGACAGAGCCCCTGGAGAAGTTGGCAAGCGGGAACCTGCGGTCGACGCTCCGACCACGTCGCAAGATAGCCCAGAAGCATCCGGGACGGAAACTGGCCCGCCTGGTTTGCGAAGATCAACCAGACAGCGACGGCCACCTGTATGCTTTCCTCTTTAAGGGGGGAGAGATGATGCGTCGTCGGCAAACCTTGGCTTGACCACGTGATCACAACGTCACCTCATCGGCGGGCTATAAAAGGGGCTGCCTGAATAAATCGTTCCTTCTTGTTGTGTCATTCCTGCGTGATGCTATATTGCAGCAAGCATCCTTCTTCTCGCCTTAAAAGCCGTCACCTCGAGACCCCCAGCTTCATTGCAGCAGTTGTTGCAGTCATCGAACCTGCCGCTAAGCATCGTTCCGTGTTCACCAGTTTCCAAGCCCCTGCAGATCCCAAAGTGCCTGCCAAGCGTCTTTCTGGTGATTCCAATCTGGTCGGATTGCTGCCTCGTGTCAACGGGGCAGTACTACGCTATGTTCATTGATACGTATACCACAGACCCGTGCATTCGCTGTATCGCCCGCGCAAGCATCCTTCTTCTAGCCTTAAAAGCCGTCACCTCGAGACCCCCAGCTTCATTGCAGCAGTGGTTGCAGTCATCGAACCTGCCGCTAAGCATCGTTTCTTGTTCACCAATGTTTTCAAGCCCCTGCAGATCCCAAAGTGCCTGCCAAGCGTCTTTCTGGTGATTCTAAGCTGGTCTGATTAACGCCTCGTGTCAATGGGGCTGTACTACGCAATTTGCATTGATACGTATACCACGGATCTGTGCCTTCGCTGTAGCGCCTGCGGAAGCATCCTTCTTCTACCCTTAAAAGCCGTCATCTCGAGACCCCCAGCTTCATTGCAGCAGTGGTTGCAGACATCGAACCTGCCGCTAAGCATCGTTCCTTGTTCACCCATGTTTTCAAGCCCCTGCAGATCCCAAAGTGCCTGCCAAGCGTCTTTCTGGTGATTCCAAGCTTGTCTGATTCCTGCCTCGTGTCCACGGGGCGGTACTACGCTATCTTCATTGATACGTATACCACGGAACCGTGCCTTCGCTGTTGCGCCTGCACCTCGAGACCCCCAGCTTCATTGCAGCAGTGGTTGCAGTCATCGAACCTACCGCTAAGCATCGTTCCTTGTTCACCCATGTTTGCAAGCACTTGCAGATCCCAAAGTGCCTGCCAAGCGTCTTTCTGGTTAATCCAATCTGGTCTGATTCCTGCCTCGTGTCAACGGGGCTGTACTACGCTATCTTCATTGATGTGTATACCACGGAACCGTTCCTTCGCTGTAGCGCATGCGCAGGCATCCTTCTTCTACCCTTAAAAGCCGTCATCTCGAGATCCCCAGCTTCATTGCAGCAGTTGTTGCAGTCATCGAACCTGCCGCTAAGCATCGTTTCTTGTTCAGCAGTTTTCAAGCCCGTGCAGATCCCAAAGTGCCTGCCAAGCGTCTTTCTGGTGATTCCAAGCTGGTCTTATTCCTGCCTCGTGTGAACGGGGCGGTACTACGCTATTTCCATTGATACGTATACCACGGAACCATGCCTTCGCTGTAGCGCCTTCGCAAGCATCCTGCTTCTAGCCTTAAAACCCGTCACCTCCAGACCCCCAGCTTCATTGCAGCAGTGGTTGCGGTCACCTAACCTGCCGCTAAGCAACGTTCCTTGTTCACCCAGGTTTCCCATCCCATGCAGATCGCAAAGTGCCTGCCAAGCGTCTTCCTGGTGATTCCAAGCTTGTCTGATTCCTGCCTCGTGTCCACGGGGCGGTACTACGCTATCTTCATTGATACGTATACCACAGAACCGTGCCTTCGCTGTTGCACCTGCGCAAGCATCCTTCTTCTAGCCTTAAAAGCCGTCACATCGAGAAGCCCAGCTTCACTGCAGCAGTGCGTGCAGTCAGAGAACCTGCTGCTAAGCATCGTTCCTTGTTCACCCATGTTTTCAAGCCCCAGCAGATCCCAAAGTGCCCGCCAAGCGTCTTCATGGTGATTCCAAGCAGGTCTCATTCTTGCCTCGTGTCAACGGGGCAGTACTACGCTATCTTCATTGATACGTATACCACGGAACCGTGCCTTCGCTGTAGCGCCTGCGCAAACATCCTTCTTCTAGCCTTAAAAGCCGTCACCTCGAGACCCCCAGCTTCTCTGCAGCAGTGGTTGCAGTCATCAAACCTGCCGCTAAGGATCGTTCCATGTTCACCCAGGTTTCCAAGCCCCTGCAGATACCAAAGTGCCTGCCAAGCGTCTTGTTGGTGATTCCAAGCTGGTCTGACTCCTGCCTCGTGTAAACTGGGTGGCACTACGCAATCTTCAATGATACGTATACCACGGAACCGGGCCTTCGCTGTAGCGCCTGCACAAGCATCCTTCTTCTAGCCTTAAAATCGTCACCTCGAGACCCCCAGCTTCATGCCGCAGTGGTTGTTGTCATTGAAAATACCGCTAAGCATCGTTCCTTGTTCACCCATGTTTCCAAGCCCCTGCAGATCCGAAAGTGCCTGCCAAGCGTCTTTCTGGTGATTCCAAGCTGGTCTGATTCCCGCCTCGTGTCAATGGGTCTGTACTACGCTATTTTCATTGATACGTATACCACGATTCCGTGGCTTCGCTGTAGCGCCTGCGCAAGTATCCTTCTTCTAGCTTTAAAAGCCGTCACCTCGAGACTCCCAGCTTTATTGCAGCAGTGTTTGCAGTCGCCGAACCTGCCGCTAAGCATCGTTCCTTGTTCACCCATGTTTCCAAGCCACTGCAGATACCAAAGTGCCTGCCAAGCGTCTTTCTGGTGATTCCAAGCTGGTCTGATTCCTGCCTCGTGTCAACGGGGCTGTACTACGCTATCTTCATTGATGTGTATACCACGGAACCGTTCCTTCGCTGTAGCGCCTGCGCAAGCATCCTTCTTCTACCCTTAAAAGCCGTCATCTCGAGACCCCCAGCTTCATTGCAGGGGTTGATGCAGTCATCGAACCTGCCGCTAAGCATCGTTCCTTGTTCACCAGTTTTCAAGCCCCTGCAGATCCCAAGTTGTCTGCCAAGCGTCTTCCTGGTGATTCCAAGCTTGTCTGATTCCTGCCTCGTGTCCACGGGGCGGTACTACGGTATCTTCATTGATACGTATACCACGGAACCGTGCCTTCGCTGTTGCGCCTGCGCAAGCATCCTTCTTCTAGCCTTAAGAGCCGTCACATCGAGAAGCCCAGCTTCACTGCAGCAGTGCGTGCAGTCAGAGAACCTGCTGCTAAGCATCGTTCCTTGCTCACCCATGTTTCCAAGCCCCAGCAGATCCCAAATTGTCTGCCAAGCGTCTTCCTGGTGATTCCAAGCTTGTCTGATTCCTGCCTCGTGTCCACGGGGCAGTACTACGCTATCTTCATTGATACGTATATCACGGAACCGTGCCTTCGCTGTAGCGCCTGCGCAAACATCCTTCTTCTAGCCTTAAAAGCAGCACCTCGAGACCCCCAGCTTCTCTGCAGCAGTGGTTGCAGTCATCAAACCTGCCACTAAGGATCGTTCCATGTTCACCCAGGTTTCCAAGCCCCTGCAGATACCAAAGTGCCTGCCAAGCGTCTTCTTGGTGATTCCAAGCTGGTCTGACGCCTGCCTCGTGTAACCTGGGTGGCACTACGCAATCTTCATTGATACGTATACCACGGAACCGGGCCTTCGCTGTAGCGCCTGCACAAGCATCCTTCTTCTAGCCTTAAAAGCCGTCACCTCGAGACTCCCAGCTTCATGCCGCAGTGGTTGTTGTCATCGAACCTGCCGGTAAGCATCGTTCCTTGCTCACCAATGTTTCCAAGCCCCTGCAGAAAGCGTCTTTCTGGTGATTCCAAGCTGGTCTGATTCCCGCCTCGTGTCAATGGGGCTGTACTACGCTATTGGCATTGATACGTATACCACGATTCCGTGGCTTCGCTGTAGCGCCTGCGCAAGTATCCTTCTTCTAGCTTTAAAAGCCGTCACCTGGAGACTCCCAGCTTTATTGCAGCAGTGTTTGCAGTCGCCGACCCTGCCGCTAAGCATCGTTCCTTGTTCACCCATGTTTCCAAGCCACTGCAAATCCCAAAGTGCCTGCCAAGCGTCTTTCTGGTGATTCCTAACTGGTCTGATTCCTGCCTCGTGTCAACGGGGCTGTACTACGCTATCTTCATTGATGTGTATACCACGGAACCGTTCCTTCGCTGTAGCGCCTGCGCAAGCATCGTTCTACCCTTAAAAGCCGTCATCTCGAGACCCCCAGCGTCATTGCAGCAGTTGTTGCAGTCATCGAACCTGCCGCTAAGCATCGTTCCTTGTTCACCAGTTTTCAAGCCCCTGCAAATCCCAAATTGTCTGCCAAGCGCCTTCCTGGTGATTCCAAGCTTGTCTGATTCCTGCCTCGTGTCCACGGGGCGGCACTACGCTATCTTCATTGATACGTATACCACGGAACCGTGCCTTCGCTGTTGCGCCTGCGCAAGCATCCTTCTTCTAGCCTTTAAAGCCGTCACCTCGAGACCCCCAGCTTCATTGCAGAAGTGGTTGCAGTCATCGAACCTACCGCTAAGCATCGTTCCTTGTTCACCCATGTTTGCAAGCCCTTGCAGATCACAAATTGACTGCCAAGCGTCTTTCTGGTTATTCCAATCTGGTCTGATTCCTGCCTCGTGTCAACAGGGCGCTACTACGCTATTTTCATTTATAATTATACCACAGAACCGTGTTTTCGCTGTAGCACCTGCGCAAGCATCCTTCTTCTAGCCTTAAAAGCCGTCACCTCAAGACGCCCAGCTTCATTGCAGCAGTGGTTGCGGTCATCTAATCTGCCGCTAAGCATCGTTCCTTGTTCACCCATGTTTCCAAGCCCCTGCAGATCCCAAAGTGCCTGCCAAGCGTCTTTCTGGTGATTCCAAGCTGGTCTTATTCCTGCCTCGTGTAAACGGGGTGGCACTACGCTATCTTCATTGATACGTATACCACAGAGCCGTGCATTCGCTGAAGCGCCTGCGCAAGCATCCTTCTTCTACCCTTAAAAGCCGTCATCTCGAGACCCCCAGCTTCATTGCAGCAGTTGTTGCAGTCATCGAACCTGCCGCTAAGCATCTTTTTTTTCACCAGTTTTCAATCCCCTGCAGATCCCAAATTGTCTGCCAAGCGTCTTCCTGGTGATTCCAAGCTTGTCTGATTCCTGCCTCGTGTCCACGGGGCGGTACTACGCTATCCTCATTGATACGTACACCACGGAACCGTGCCTTCGCTGTTGCGCCTGCGCAAGTATCCTTCTTCTAGCCTTAAAAGCCGTCACCTCGAGACGCCCAGCTTCATTGCAGCAGTGGTTGCGGTCATCTAATCTGCCGCTAAGCATCGTTCCTTGTTCACCCATGTTTCCAAGCCCCTGCAGATCCCAAAGTGCCTGCCAAGCGTCTTTCTGGTGATTCCAGGCTGGTCTTATTCCTGCCTCGTGTCAACGGGGCAGTACTACGCTATCTTCATTGATACTGATACCACGGAACCGTGCCTTCGCTGTAGCGCCTGCGCAAGCATCCTTCTTCTAGCCTTAAAAGCCGTCACCTCGATAAGCCCAGCTTCACTGCACCAGTGCTTGCAGTCAGCGAACCTGCCGCTAAGCATCGTTCCTTGTTCACCCATGTTTTCAAGCCCCAGCAGATCCCAAAGTGCCCGCCGAGCGTCTTCATGGTGATTCCAAGCTGGTCTGATTCTTGCTTCGTGTCAACGGGGCAGTACTAAGCTATCTTCATTGATACGTATACCACGGAACCGTGCCTTCGCTGTAGCGCCTGCGCAAACATCCTTCTTCTAGCCTTAAAAGCCGTCACCTCGAGACCCCAGCTTCATTGCAGAAGTGGTTGCAGTCATCGAACCTGCCGCAAAGCATCGTTCCTTGTTCATCCATGTTTTCAAGCCCCTGCAGATCTCAAATTGCCTGCCAAGCGTCTTTCTGGTGATTCCTAGCTGGTCTGATTCCCGCCTCGTGTCAATTTGGCTGTACTACGCTATTTGCATTGATACGTATACCACGGATCCGTGCCTTCGCTGTAGCGCCTGCGCAAGTATCCTTCTTCTAGCCTTAAAAGCCGACACTTCGAGACCCCCAGCTTCATTCCAGCAGCGGTTGCAGTAATCGAACCTACCGCTAAGCATCGTTCCTTGTACACCCAGGATTCCAAGCCCCTGCAGATCCCAAAGTGCCTGCCAAGCGTCTTCCTGGTGGTTCCAAGCCGGTCTCATTCCTGCCTCGTGTCAACGGGGCGGTACTACGCTATCTTCATTGATACGTATACCACAGAACCGCTTCTTCGCTATAGCGCCTGCGCAAGCACCCTACTAGCCTTTAAAGCCGTCACCTCGAGACTTGGAGCTTCACTGCAGCAGTGGTTGCAGTCATCAAACCTGCCGCTAAGCATCGTTCCTTGTTCACCCAGGTTTCCCATCCCATGCAGATACCAAAGTGCCTGCCAAGCGTCTTCCTGGTGATTCCAAGCTGGTCTGATTTCTGCCTCGTGTGAACGGGGCGGTACTACGCTATCTTCATTGATAAGTATACCACGGAACCGTGCCCTCGCTGTAGCGCCTGCGCAAGAATCCTTCTTCTAGCCTTAAAAGCCGTCACCTCGAGACTCCCAGCTTCATTGCAGCAGTGTTTCAGTCGCCGAACCTGCGGCTAAGCATCGTTCCTTGTTTACCCATGTTTCCAAGCCCCTGCAGATCCCAAAGTGCCTGCCAAGCGTCTTTCTGGTGATTCCAAGCTGGTCTGATTCCTGCCTCCTGTCAACGGGGCTGTACTACGGTATCTTCATTGATGTGTATACCACGGAACCGTGCCTTCGCTGTAGCGACTGCGCCAGCATCCTTCTTCTAGCCTTAAAAGCCGTCACCTCGAGACCAACAGCTTGACTGCAGCAGTGGTTGCAGTCATTGAACCTGCCGCTAAGCATCGTTTCTTGTTCACCCAGGATTCCAAGCCCCTGCAGATCCCAAAATGCCTGCAAAGCGTCTTTCTGGTGGTTCCAAGCTGGTCTGATTCCTGCCTCGTCTCAACGGGGCGGTACTGCGCTATCTTCATTGATACGTATACCACGGAACCGTTTCTTCGCTATAGCGCCTGCGCAAGTATCCTTCTTCTAGCTTTAAGAGCCGTCACCTCGAGACTCCCAGCTTTATTGCAGCAGTGTTTGCAGTCGCCGAACCTGCCGCTAAGCATCGTTCCTTGTTCACCCATGTTTCCAAGCCACTGCAGATATCAAAGTGCCTGCCAAGCGTCTTTCTGGTGATTCCAAGCTGGTCTGATTCCTGCCTCGTGTCAACGGGGCTGTACTACGCTATCTTCATTGATGTGTATACCACGGAACCGTTCCTTCGCTGTAGCGCCTGCGCAAGCATCCTTCTTCTACCCTTAAAAGCCGTCATCTCGGGACCCCCAGCTTCATTGCAGGGGTTGATGCAGTCATCGAACCTGCCGCTAAGCATCGTTCCTTGTTCACCAGTTTTCAAGCCCCTGCAGATCCCAAGTTGTCTGCCAAGCGTCTTCCTGGTGATTCCAAGCTTGTCTGATTCCTGCCTCGTGTCCACGGGGCGGTACTACGGTATCTTCATTGATACGTATACCACGGAACCGTGCCTTCGCTGTTGCGCCTGCGCAAGCATCCTTCTTCTAGCCTTAAAAGCCGTCACATCGAGAAGCCCAGCTTCACTGCAGCAGTGCGTGCAGTCAGAGAACCTGCTGCTAAGCATCGTTCCTTGCTCACCCATGTTTCCAAGCCCCAGCAGATCCCAAATTGTCTGCCAAGCGTCTTCCTGGTGATTCCAAGCTTGTCTGATTCCTGCCTCGTGTCCACGGGGCAGTACTACGCTATCTTCATTGATACGTATATCACGGAACCGTGCCTTCGCTGTAGCGCCTGCGCAAACATCCTTCTTCTAGCCTTAAAAGCAGCACCTCGAGACCCCCAGCTTCTCTGCAGCAGTGGTTGCAGTCATCAAACCTGCCGCTAAGGATCGTTCCATGTTCACCCAGGTTTCCAAGCCCCTGCAGATACCAAAGTGCCTGCCAAGCGTCTTCTTGGTGATTCCAAGCTGGTCTGACGCCTGCCTCGTGTAACCTGGGTGGCACTACGCAATCTTCATTGATACGTATACCACGGAACCGGGCCTTCGCTGTAGCGCCTGCACAAGCATCCTTCTTCTAGCCTTAAAAGCCGTCACCTCGAGACTCCCAGCTTCATGCCGCAGTGGTTGTTGTCATCGAACCTGCCGGTAAGCATCGTTCCTTGCTCACCAATGTTTCCAAGCCCCTGCAGAAAGCGTCTTTCTGGTGATTCCAAGCTGGTCTGATTCCCGCCTCGTGTCAATGGGGCTGTACTACGCTATTGTCATTGATACGTATACCACGATTCCGTGGCTTCGCTGTAGCGCCTGCGCAAGTATCCTTCTTCTAGCTTTAAAAGCCGTCACCTGGAGACTCCCAGCTTTATTGCAGCAGTGTTTGCAGTCGCCGAACCTGCCGCTAAGCATCGTTCCTTGTTCACCCATGTTTCCAAGCCACTGCAAATCCCAAAGTGCCTGCCAAGCGTCTTTCTGGTGATTCCTAACTGGTCTGATTCCTGCCTCGTGTCAACGGGGCTATACTACGCTATCTTCATTGATGTGTATACCACGGAACCGTTCCTTCGCTGTAGCGCCTGCGCAAGCATCGTTCTACCCTTAAAAGCCGTCATCTCGAGACCCCCAGCGTCATTGCAGCAGTTGTTGCAGTCATCGAACCTGCCGCTAAGCATCGTTCCTTGTTCACCAGTTTTCAAGCCCCTGTAGATCCGAAATTGTCTGCCAAGCGTCTTCCTGGTGATTCCAGGCTGGTCTTATTCCTGCCTCGTGTCAACGGGGCAGTACTACGCTATCTTCATTGATACTGATACCACGGAACCGTGCCTTCGCTGTAGCGCCTGCGCAAGCATCCTTCTTCTAGCCTTAAAAGCCGTCACCTCGAGAAGCCCAGCTTCATTGCAGCAGTGGTTGCGGTCATCTAATCTGCCGCTAAGCATCGTTCCTTGTTCACCCATGATTCCAAGCCCCTGCAGATCCCAAAGTGCCTGCCAAGCGTCTTTCTGGTGATTCCAGGCTGGTCTTATTCCTGCCTCGTGTCAATTTGGCTGTACTACGCTATTTGCATTGATACGTATACCACAGAACCGCTTCTTCGCTATAGCGCCTGCGCAAGCACCCTACTAGCCTTTAAAGCCGTCACCTCGAGACCTGGAGCTTCACTGCAGCAGTGGTTGCAGTCATCAAACCTGCCGCTAAGCATCGTTCTTTGTTCACCCAGGTTTCCCATCCCATGCAGATACCAAAGTGCCTGCCAAGCGTCTTCCTGGTGATTCCAAGCTGGTCTGATTTCTGCCTCGTGTGAACGGGGCGGTACTACGCTATCTTCATTGATAAGTATACCACGGAACCGTGCCCTCGCTGTAGCGCCTGCGCAAGAATCCTTCTAGCCTTAAAAGCCGTCACCTCGAGACTCCCAGCTTCATTGCAGCAGTGTTTCAGTCGCCGAACCTGCGGCTAAGCATCGTTCCTTGTTTACCCATGTTTCCAAGCCCCTGCAGATCCCAAAGTGCCTGCCAAGCGTCTTTCTGGTGATTCCAAGCTGGTCTGATGCCTGCCTCCTGTCAACGGGGCTGTACTACGGTATCTTCATTGATGTGTATACCACGGAACCGTGCCTTCGCTGTAGCGACTGCGCCAGCATCCTTCTTCTAGCCTTAAAAGCCGTCACCTCGAGACCAACAGCTTGACTGCAGCAGTGGTTGCAGTCATTGAACCTGCCGCTAAGGATCGTTTCTTGTTCACCCAGGATTCCAAGCCCCTGCAGGTCCCAAAATGCCTGCAAAGCGTCTTCCTGGTGGTTCCAAGCTGGTCTGATTCCTGCCTCGTCTCAACGGGGCGGTACTGCGCTATCTTCATTGATACGTATACCACGGAACCGTTTCTTCGCTATAGCGCCTGCGCAAGCAACCTTCTAGCCTTTAAAGCCGTCTCCTCGAGACACCCAGCTTCACTGCAGCAGTGGTTGCAGTCTTTCTGGTAATTCCAAGCTGGTCTGATTCCCGCCTCGTGTCAATGGGGCTGTACTACGCTATTTTCATTGATACGTATACCACGGATCCGTGGCTTCGCTGTAGCGCCTGCGCAACTATCCTTCTAGCTTTAAAAGCCGTCACCTCGAGACTCCCAGCATTATTGCAGCAGTGTTTGCAGTCGCCGAACCTGCCGCTAAGCATCGTTCCTTGTTCACCCATGTTTCCAAGCCACTGCAGATACGAAAGTGCCTGCCAAGCGTCTTTCTGGTGATTCCAAGCTGGTCTGATTCCTGCCTCGTGTCAACGGGGCTGTACTACGCTATCTTCATTGATGTGTATACCACGGAACCGTTCCTTCGCTGTAGCGCCTGCGCAAGCATCCTTCTTCTACCCTTAAAAGCCGTCATCTCGAGACCCCCAGCTTCATTGCAGGGGTTGATGCAGTCATCGAACCTGCCGCTAAGCATCGTTCCTTGTTCACCAGTTTTCAAGCCCCTGCAGATCCCAAGTTGTCTGCCAAGCGTCTTCCTGGTGATTCCAAGCTTGTCTGATTCCTGCCTCGTGTCCACGGGGCGGTACTACGCTATCTTCATTGATACGTATACCACGGAACCATGCCTTCGCTGTTGCGCCTGCGCAAGCATCCTTCTTCTAGCCTTAAAAGCCGTCACATCGAGAAGCCCAGCTTCACTGCAGCAGTGCGTGCAGTCAGAGAACCTGCTGCTAAGCATCGTTCCTTGTTCACCCATGTTTCCAAGCCCCAGCAGATCCCAAATTGTCTGCCAAGCGTCTTCCTGGTGATTCCAAGCTTGTCTGATTCCTGCCTCGTGTCCACGGGGCAGTACTACGCTATCTTCATTGATACGTATATTACGGAACCGTGCCTTCGCTGTAGCGCCTGCGCAAACATCCTTCTTCTAGCCTTAAAAGCCGTCACCTCGAGACCCCCAGCTTCTCTGCAGCAGTGGTTGCAGTCATCAAACCTGCCGCTAAGGATCGTTCCATGTTCACCCAGGTTTCCAAGCCCCTGCAGATACCAAAGTGCCTGCCAAGCGTCTTCTTGGTGATTCCAAGCTGGTCTGACGCCTGCCTCGTGTAAACTGGGTGGCACTACGCAATCTTCATTGATACGTATACCACGGAACCGGGCCTTCGCTGTAGCGCCTGCACAAGCATCCTTCTTCTAGCCTTAAAAGCCGTCACCTCGAGACTCCCAGCTTCATGCCGCAGTGGTTGTTGTCATCGAACCTGCCGGTAAGCATCGTTCCTTGCTCACCAATGTTTCCAAGCCCCTGCAGAAAGCGTCTTCCTGGTGATTCCAAGCTTGTCTGATTCCTGCCTCGTGTCCACGGGGCGGTACTACGCTATCTTCATTGATACGTAAACCACGGAACCGTGCCTTCGCTGTTGCGCCTGCGCAAGCATCCTTTTTCTAGCCTTAAAAGCCGTCACCTCGAGACCCCCAGCTTCACTGCAGCAGTGGTTGCAGTCATCGAACCTGCCGCCAAGCATCGTTCTTTGTTCACCCAGGTTTTCAAGCCCCTGCTGATCCCAAAGTGCCTGCCAAGCGTCTATCTGGTGATTCCAAGCTGGTCTTATTCCTGCCTCGTGTGAACGGGGCGGTACTACGCTATCTCCATTGATACGTATACCACAGAAGCAGGCCTTCGCTGTAGCGCCTTCGCAAGCATCCTGCTTCTAGCCTTAAAACCCGTCACCTCCAGACCCCCAGCTTCATTGCAGCAGTGGTTGCGGTCACCTAACCTGCCGCTAAGCATCGTTCCTTGTTCACCCATGTTTTCAAGCCCCTGCAGATCCCAAAGTGCCTGCCAAGCGTCTTTCTGGTGATTCCAAGCTGGTCTGATTCCCGCCTCGTGTCAATGGGGCTGTACTACGCTATTTTCATTGATACGTATACCACGGATCCGTGGCTTCGCTGTAGCACTTGCGCAAGTATCCTTCTTTTAGCCTTAAAAGCCGTCACCTCGAGACCCCCAGCTTCATTGCAGCAGTGGTTGCGGTCATCTAACCTGCCGCTAGGCATCGTTCCTTGTTCACCGATGTTTCCAAGCCCCTGCAGATCCCAAAGTGCCTGCCAAGCGTCTTTCTGGTGATTCCAATCTGGTCTGATTGCTGCCTCGTGTCAACGGGGCGGTACTACGCTATCTTCATTGATACGTATACCACGAAACCGTGCCCTCGCTGTAGCGCCTGCGCAACCATCCTTTTTCTAGCCTTAAAAGCCGTCACGTCGAGACCCCCAGCTTCACTGCAGCAGTGGTTGCAGTCATCGAACCTGCCGCCAAGCATCGTTCTTTGTTCACCCAGGTTTTCAAGCCCCTGCTGATGCCAAAGTGCCTGCCAAGCGTCTATCTGGTGATTCCAAGCTGGTGTGATTCCTGCCTCGTGTCTACGGGGCGTTACTACGCTATCTTCATTTATACGTATACCACGGAACCGTGGCTTAGCTGTAGCGCCTGCGCAAGCACCCTTCTTCAAGCCTTAAAAGCCGTGACCTCGAGACCCCCAGCTTCTCTGCAGCAGTGGTTGCAGTCATCAAACCTGCCGCTAAGCATCGTTCCTTGTTCACCCAGGTTTCCAAGCCCCTGCAGATACCAAAGTGCCTGCCAAGCGTCTTCTTGGTGATTCCAAGCTGCTCTGACTCCTGCCTCGTGTAAACTGGGTGGCACTACGCAATCTTCATTGATACGTATACCACGGAACCGGGCCTTCGCTGTAGCGCCTGCGCAAGCATCCTTCTTCTAGCCTTAAAAGCCGTCACCTCGAGACCCCCAGCTTCATTGCCGCAGTGGTTGTTGTCATCGAAAATACCGCTAAGCATCGTTCCTTGTTCACCCATGTTTCCAAGCCCCTGCAGATCCCAAAGTGCCTGCCAAGCGTCTTTCTGGTAATTCCAAGCTGGTCTGATTCCCGCCTCGTGTCAATGGGGCTGTACTACGCTATTTTCATTGATACGTATACCACGGATCCGTGGCTTCGCTGTAGCGCCTGCGCAACTATCCTTCTAGCTTTAAAAGCCGTCACCTCGAGACTCCCAGCATTATTGCAGCAGTGTTTGCAGTCGCCGAACCTGCCGCTAAGCATCGTTCCTTGTTCACCCATGTTTCCAAGCCACTGCAGATACCAACGTGCCCGCCAAGCGTCTTTCTGGTGATTCCAAGCTGGTCTGATTCCTGCCTCGTGTCAACGGGGCTGTACTACGCTATCTTCATTGATGTGTATACCACGGAACCGTTCCTTCGCTGTAGCGCCTGCGCAAGCATCCTTCTTCTACCCTTAAAAACCGTCATCTCGAGACCCCCAGCTTCATTGCAGGGGTTGATGCAGTCATCGAACCTGCCGCTAAGCATCGTTCCTTGTTCACCAGTTTTCAAGCCCCTGCAGATCCCAAGTTGTCTGCCAAGCGTCTTCCTGGTGATTCCAAGCTAGTCTGATTCCTGCCTCGTGTCCACGGGGCGGTACTACGCTATCTTCATTGATACGTATACCACGGAACCGTGCCTTCGCTGTTGCGCCTGCGCAAGCATCCTTCTTCTAGCCTTAAAAGCCGTCACATCGAGAAGCCCAGCTTCACTGCAGCAGTGCGTGCAGTCAGAGAACCTGCTGCTAAGCATCGTTCCTTGTTCACCCATGTTTCCAAGCCCCAGCAGATCCCAAATTGTCTGCCAAGCGTCTTCCTGGTGATTCCAAGCTTGTCTGATTCCTGCCTCGTGTCCACGGGGCAGTACTACGCTATCTTCATTGATACGTATATCACGGAACCGTGCCTTCGCTGTAGCGCCTGCGCAAACATCCTTCTTCTAGCCTTAAAAGCCGTCACCTCGAGACCCCCAGCTTCTCTGCAGCAGTGGTTGCATTCATCAAACCTGCCGCTAAGGATCGTTCCATGTTCACCCAGGTTTCCAAGCCCCTGCAGATACCAAAGTGCCTGCCAAGCGTCTTCTTGGTGATTCCAAGCTGGTCTGACGCCTGCCTCATGTAAACTGGGTGGCACTACGCAATCTTCATTGATACGTATACCACGGAACCGGGCCTTCGCTGTAGCGCCTGCGCAAGCATCCTTCTTCTAGCCTTAAAAGCCGTCACCTCGAGAAGCCCAGCTTCACTGCACCAGTGCTTGCAGTCAGCGAACCTGCCGCTAAGCATCGTTCCTTGTTCACCCATGTTTTCAAGCCCCAGCAGATCCCAAAGTGCCCGCCGAGCGTCTTCATGGTGATTCCAAGCTGGTCTGATTCTTGCTTCGTGTCAACGGGGCAGTACTAAGCTATCTTCATTGATACGTATACCACGGAACCGTGCCTTCGCTGTAGCGCCTGCGTAAACATCCTTCTTCTAGCCTTAAAAGCCGTCACCTCGAGACCCCCAGCTTCATTGCAGAAGTGGTTGCAGTCATCGAACCTGCCGCAAAGCATCGTTCCTTGTTCATCCATGTTTTCAAGCCCCTGCAGATCTCAAAGTGCCTGCCAAGCGTCTTTCTGGTGATTCCAAGCTGGTCTGATTCCCGCCTCGTGTCAATTTGGCTGTACTACGCTATTTGCATTGATACGTATACCACGGATCCGTGCCTTCGCTGTAGCGCCTGCGCAAGTATCCTTCTTCTAGCCTTAAAAGCCGACACCTCGAGACCCCCAGCTTCATTCCAGCAGCGGTTGCAGTAATCGAACCTACCGCTAAGCATCGTTCCTTGTACACCCAGGATTCCAAGCCCCTGCAGATCCCAAAGTGCCTGCCAAGCGTCTTCCTGGTGGTTCCAAGCCGGTCTCATTCCTGCCTCGTGTCAACGGGGCGGTACTACGCTATCTTCATTGATACGTATACCACAGAACCGCTTCTTCGCTATAGCGCCTGCGCAAGCACCCTACTAGCCTTTAAAACCGTCACTCGAGACCTCGAGCTTCACTGCAGCAGTGGTTGCAGTCATCAAACCTGCCGCTAAGCATCGTTCCTTGTTCACCCAGGTTTCCCATCCCATGCAGATACCAAACTGACTGCCAAGCGTCTTCCTGGTGATTCCAAGCTGGTCTGATTTCTGCCTCGTGTGAACGGGGCGGTACTACGCTATCTTCATTGATAAGTATACCACGGAACCGTGCCCTCGCTGTAGCGCCTGCGCAAGAATCCTTCTTCTAGCCTTAAAAGCCGTCACCTCGAGACTCCCAGCTTCATTGCAGCAGTGTTTCAGTCGCCGAACCTGCGGCTAAGCATCGTTCCTTGTTTACCCATGTTTCCAAGCCCCTGCAGATCCCAAAGTGCCTGCCAAGCGTCTTTCTGGTGATTCCAAGCTGGTCTGATTCCTGCCTCCTGTCAACGGGGCTGTACTACGGTATCTTCATTGATGTGTATACCACGGAACCGTGCCTTCGCTGTAGCGACTGCGCCAGCATCCTTCTTCTAGCCTTAAAAGCCGTCACCTCGAGACCAACAGCTTGACTGCAGCAGTGGTTGCAGTCATTGAACCTGCCGCTAAGCATCGTTTCTTGTTCACCCAGGATTCCAAGCCCCTGCAGATCCCAAAATGCCTGCAAAGCGTCTTCCTGGTGGTTCGAAGCTGGTCTGATTCCTGCCTCGTCTCAACGGGGCGGTACTGCGCTATCTTCATTGATACGTATACCACGGAACCGTTTCTTCGCTATAGCGCCTGCGCAAGCAACCTTCTAGCCTTTAAAGCCGCCTCCTCGAGACACCCAGCTTCACTGCAGCAGTGGTTGCAGTCATCAAATCTGCCGCTAAGCATCGTTCCTTGTTCACCCAGGTTTCCCATCCCATGCAGATCCAAAAGTTCCTGCCAAGCGTCTTCCTGGTGATTCCAAGCTGGTCTGATTTCTGCTTAGTGTCAACGGGGCGGTACTACGCTATCTTCATTGATACGTATACCACGGAACCGTGCCTTCACTGTAGCGCCTGCGCAAGCATCCTTCTTCTAGCCTTAGAAGCTGTCACCTCGAGACCCCCAGCTTCATTGCAGCCGTGGTTGCAGGCATCGAACATACCGCTAAGTATCGTTCCTTGTTCACCCAAGTTTCCTAGCTGCTGCGAATCCAAGAGTGCCTGCCAAGCGTCTGCCTAGTGATTTCAAGCTGGTCTGATTCCTGCCTGGTGTCAACGGGGCGGTACTACGCCATCTTCATTGATACGTATACCACGGAACCGTGCCTTCGCTGTAGCGCATGCGCAAGCATCCTTCTTCTAGCCTTAAAAGCCGTCACCTCGAGACCCCCAGCTTCATTGCAGCAGTGGTTGCAGTCATCGAACCTGCCGCTAAGCATCGTTCCTTGTTCACCCAGGTTTCGAAGCCCCTCCAGATCCCAAAGTGCCTGCCAAGCGTCTTTCTGCTGATTCCAAGCTGGTCTTATTCCTGCCTCGTGTGAACGGGGCGGTACTACGCTATCTCCATTGATACGTATACCACAGAACCAGGCCTTCGCTGTAGCGCCTTCGCAAGCATCCTGCTTCTAGCCTTAAAACCCGTCACCTCCAGACCCCCAGCTTCATTGCAGCAGTGGTTGCGGTCACCTAACCTGCCGCTAAGCATTGTTCCTTGTTCACCCATGTTTTCAAGCCCCTGCAGATCCCAAAGTGCCTGCCAAGCGTCTTTCTGGTGATTCCAAGCTGGTCTGATTCCCGCCTCGTGTCAATGGGGCTGTACTACGCTATTTTCATTGATACGTATACCACGGATCCGTGGCTTCGCTGTAGCACTTGCGCAAGTATCCTTCTTTTAGCCTTAAAAGCCGTCACCTCGAGACCCCCAGCTTCATTGCAGCAGTGGTTGCGGTCATCTAACCTGCCGCTAGGCATCGTTCCTTGTTCACCGATGTTTCCAAGCCCCTGCAGATCCCAAAGTGCCTGCCAAGCGTCTTTCTGGTGATTTCAATCTGGTCTGATTGCTGCCTCGTGTCAACGGGGCGGTACTACGCTATCTTCATTGATACGTATACCACGAAACCGTGCCCTCGCTGTAGCGCCTGCGCAACCATCCTTTTTCTAGCCTTAAAAGCCGTCACCTCGAGACCCCCAGCTTCACTGCAGCAGTGGTTGCAGTCATCGAACCTGCCGCCAAGCATCGTTCTTTGTTCACCCAGGTTTTCAAGCCCCTGCTGATCCCAAAGTGCCTGCCAAGCGTCTATCTGGTGATTCCAAGCTGGTGTGATTCCTGCCTCTTGTCGACGGGGCGTTACTTCGCTATCTTCATTTATACGTATACCACGGAACCGTGGCTTAGCTGTAGCGCCTGCGCAAGCACCCTTCTTCAAGCCTTAAAAGCCGTGACCTCGAGACCCCCAGCTTCTCTGTAGCAGTGGTTGCAGTCATCAAACCTGCCACAAAGCATCGTTCCTTGTTCACCCAGGTTTCCAAGCCCCTGCAGATACCAAAGTGCCTGCCAAGCGTCTTCTTGGTGATTTCAAGCTGGCCTGATTCCTGCTTCGTGTAAACTGGGTAGCACTAGGCAATCTTCATTGATACGTATACCACGGAACCGGGCCTTCGCTGTAGCGCCTGCGCAAGCATCCTTCTTCTAGCCTTAAAAGCCGTCACCTCGAGACCCCCAGCTTCATTGCCGCAGTGGTTGTTGTCATCGAAAATACCGCTAAACATCGTTCCTTGTTCACCCATGTTTCCAAGCCCCTGCAGATCCCAAAGTGCCTGCCAAGCGTCTTTCTGGTGACTCCAAGCTTGTCTGATTCCCGCCTCGTGTCAATGGGGCTGTACTACGCTCTTTTCATTGATATGTATACCACGGATCCGTGGCTTCGCTGTAGCGCCTGCGCAAGTATCCTTCTTCTAGCTTTAAAAGCCGTCTCCTCGAGACTCCCAGCTTTATTGCAGCAGTGTTTGCAGTCGCCGAACCTGCCGCTAAGCATCGTTTCTTGTTCAACCAGGTTTCGAAGCCCCTGCAGATCCCAAAGTGCCTGCCAAGCGTCTTTCTGGTGGTTCCAGGCTGGTCTGATTCCTGCGTCGTGTCGACGGGGCGGTACTACGCTATCTTCATTGATACGTATACCACGGAACCGTGCCCTCGCTGTAGCACTTGCGCAATCATCCTTCTAGCCTTAGAAGCCGTCACCTCGAGACCCCCAGCTTCACTGCAGCAGTGTTGCAGTCATCGAACCTGCCGCTAAGCATCGTTCCTTGTACACCCAGGATTCCAAGCCCCTGCAGATCCCAAAGTGCCTGCCAAGCGTCTTCCTGGTGGTTCCAAGCCGGTCTCATTCCTGCCTCGTGTCAACGGGGCGGTACTACGCTATCTTCATTGATACGTATACCACAGAACCGCTTCTTCGCTATAGCGCCTGCGCAAGCATCCTTCTTCTACCCTTAAAAGCCGTCACCTCGAGACCAACAGCTTGACTGCAGCAGTGGTTGCAGTCATTGAACCTGCCGCTAAGCATCGTTTCTTGTTCACCCAGGATTCCAAGCCCCTGCAGATCCCAAAATGCCTGCAAAGCGTCTTTCTGGTGGTTCCAAGCTGGTCTGATTCCTGCCTCGTCTCAACGGGGCGGTACTGCGCTATCTTCATTGATACGTATACCACGGAACCGTTTCTTCGCTATAGCGCCTGCGCAAGTATCCTTCTTCTAGCTTTAAGAGCCGTCACCTCGAGACTCCCAGCTTTATTGCAGCAGTGTTTGCAGTCGCCGAACCTGCCGCTAAGCATCGTTCCTTGTTCACCCATGTTTCCAAGCCACTGCAGATATCAAAGTGCCTGCCAAGCGTCTTTCTGGTGATTCCAAGCTGGTCTGATTCCTGCCTCGTGTCAACGGGGCTGTACTACGCTATCTTCATTGATGTGTATACCACGGAACCGTTCCTTCGCTGTAGCGCCTGCGCAAGCATCCTTCTTCTACCCTTAAAAGCCGTCATCTCGGGACCCCCAGCTTCATTGCAGGGGTTGATGCAGTCATCGAACCTGCCGCTAAGCATCGTTCCTTGTTCACCAGTTTTCAAGCCCCTGCAGATCCCAAGTTGTCTGCCAAGCGTCTTCCTGGTGATTCCAAGCTTGTCTGATTCCTGCCTCGTGTCCACGGGGCGGTACTACGGTATCTTCATTGATACGTATACCACGGAACCGTGCCTTCGCTGTTGCGCCTGCGCAAGCATCCTTCTTCTAGCCTTAAAAGCCGTCACATCGAGAAGCCCAGCTTCACTGCAGCAGTGCGTGCAGTCAGAGAACCTGCTGCTAAGCATCGTTCCTTGCTCACCCATGTTTCCAAGCCCCAGCAGATCCCAAATTGTCTGCCAAGCGTCTTCCTGGTGATTCCAAGCTTGTCTGATTCCTGCCTCGTGTCCACGGGGCAGTACTACGCTATCTTCATTGATACGTATATCACGGAACCGTGCCTTCGCTGTAGCGCCTGCGCAAACATCCTTCTTCTAGCCTTAAAAGCAGCACCTCGAGACCCCCAGCTTCTCTGCAGCAGTGGTTGCAGTCATCAAACCTGCCGCTAAGGATCGTTCCATGTTCACCCAGGTTTCCAAGCCCCTGCAGATACCAAAGTGCCTGCCAAGCGTCTTCTTGGTGATTCCAAGCTGGTCTGACGCCTGCCTCGTGTAACCTGGGTGGCACTACGCAATCTTCATTGATACGTATACCACGGAACCGGGCCTTCGCTGTAGCGCCTGCACAAGCATCCTTCTTCTAGCCTTAAAAGCCGTCACCTCGAGACTCCCAGCTTCATGCCGCAGTGGTTGTTGTCATCGAACCTGCCGGTAAGCATCGTTCCTTGCTCACCAATGTTTCCAAGCCCCTGCAGAAAGCGTCTTTCTGGTGATTCCAAGCTGGTCTGATTCCCGCCTCGTGTCAATGGGGCTGTACTACGCTATTGTCATTGATACGTATACCACGATTCCGTGGCTTCGCTGTAGCGCCTGCGCAAGTATCCTTCTTCTAGCTTTAAAAGCCGTCACCTGGAGACTCCCAGCTTTATTGCAGCAGTGTTTGCAGTCGCCGAACCTGCCGCTAAGCATCGTTCCTTGTTCACCCATGTTTCCAAGCCACTGCAATTCCCAAAGTGCCTGCCAAGCGTCTTTCTGGTGATTCCTAACTGGTCTGATTCCTGCCTCGTGTCAACGGGGCTATACTACGCTATCTTCATTGATGTGTATACCACGGAACCGTTCCTTCGCTGTAGCGCCTGCGCAAGCATCGTTCTACCCTTAAAAGCCGTCATCTCGAGACCCCCAGCGTCATTGCAGCAGTTGTTGCAGTCATCGAACCTGCCGCTAAGCATCGTTCCTTGTTCACCAGTTTTCAAGCCCCTGTAGATCCGAAATTGTCTGCCAAGCGTCTTCCTGGTGATTCCAGGCTGGTCTTATTCCTGCCTCGTGTCAACGGGGCAGTACTACGCTATCTTCATTGATACTGATACCACGGAACCGTGCCTTCGCTGTAGCGCCTGCGCAAGCATCCTTCTTCTAGCCTTAAAAGCCGTCACCTCGAGAAGCCCACCTTCATTGCAGCAGTGGTTGCGGTCATCTAATCTGCCGCTAAGCATCGTTCCTTGTTCACCCATGATTCCAAGCCCCTGCAGATCCCAAAGTGCATGCCAAGCGTCTTTCTGGTGATTCCAGGCTGGTCTTATTCCTGCCTCGTGTCAATTTGGCTGTACTACGCTATTTGCATTGATACGTATACCACAGAACCGCTTCTTCGCTATAGCGCCTGCGCAAGCACCCTACTAGCCTTTAAAGCCGTCACCTCGAGATTTGGAGCTTCACTGCAGCAGTGGTTGCAGTCATCAAACCTGCCGCTAAGCATCGTTCTTTGTTCACCCAGGTTTCCCATCCCATGCAGATACCAAAGTGCCTGCCAAGCGTCTTCCTGGTGATTCCAAGCTGGTCTGATTTCTGCCTCGTGTGAACGGGGCGGTACTACGCTATCTTCATTGATAAGTATACCACGGAACCGTGCCCTCGCTGTAGCGCCTGCGCAAGAATCCTTCTAGCCTTAAAAGCCGTCACCTCGAGACTCCCAGCTTCATTGCAGCAGTGTTTCAGTCGCCGAACCTGCGGCTAAGCATCGTTCCTTGTTTACCCATGTTTCCAAGCCCCTGCAGATCCCAAAGTGCCTGCCAAGCGTCTTTCTGGTGATTCCAAGCTGGTCTGATGCCTGCCTCCTGTCAACGGGGCTGTACTACGGTATCTTCATTGATGTGTATACCACGGAACCGTGCCTTCGCTGTAGCGACTGCGCCAGCATCCTTCTTCTAGCCTTAAAAGCCGTCACCTCGAGACCAACAGCTTGACTGCAGCAGTGGTTGCAGTCATTGAACCTGCCGCTAAGGATTGTTTCTTGTTCACCCAGGATTCCAAGCCCCTGCAGGTCCCAAAATGCCTGCAAAGCGTCTTCCTGGTGGTTCCAAGCTGGTCTGATTCCTGCCTCGTCTCAACGGGGCGGTACTGCGCTATCTTCATTGATACGTATACCACGGAACCGTTTCTTCGCTATAGCGCCTGCGCAAGCAACCTTCTAGCCTTTAAAGCCGTCTCCTCGAGACACCCAGCTTCACTGCAGCAGTGGTTGCAGTCTTTCTGGTAATTCCAAGCTGGTCTGATTCCCGCCTCGTGTCAATGGGGCTGTACTACGCTATTTTCATTGATACGTATACCACGGATCCGTGGCTTCGCTGTAGCGCCTGCGCAACTATCCTTCTAGCTTTAAAAGCCGTCACCTCGAGACTCCCAGCATTATTGCAGCAGTGTTTGCAGTCGCCGAACCTGCCGCTAAGCATCGTTCCTTGTTCACCCATGTTTCCAAGCCACTGCAGATACGAAAGTGCCTGCCAAGCGTCTTTCTGGTGATTCCAAGCTGGTCTGATTCCTGCCTCGTGTCAACGGGGCTGTACTACGCTATCTTCATTGATGTGTATACCACGGAACCGTTCCTTCGCTGTAGCGCCTGCGCAAGCATCCTTCTTCTACCCTTAAAAGCCGTCATCTCGAGACCCCCAGCTTCATTGCAGGGGTTGATGCAGTCATCGAACCTGCCGCTAAGCATCATTCCTTGTTCACCAGTTTTCAAGCCCCTGCAGATCCCAAGTTGTCTGCCAAGCGTCTTCCTGGTGATTCCAAGCTTGTCTGATTCCTGCCTCGTGTCCACGGGGCGGTTATACGCTATCTTCATTGATACGTATACCACGGAACCATGCCTTCGCTGTTGCGCCTGCGCAAGCATCCTTCTTCTAGCCTTAAAAGCCGTCACATCGAGAAGCCCAGCTTCACTGCAGCAGTGCGTGCAGTCAGAGAACCTGCTGCTAAGCATCGTTCCTTGTTCACCCATGTTTCCAAGCCCCAGCAGATCCCAAATTGTCTGCCAAGCGTCTTCCTGGTGATTCCAAGCTTGTCTGATTCCTGCCTCGTGTCCACGGGGCAGTACTACGCTATCTTCATTGATACGTATATTACGGAACCGTGCCTTCGCTGTAGCGCCTGCGCAAACATCCTTCTTCTAGCCTTAAAAGCCGTCACCTCGAGACCCCCAGCTTCTCTGCAGCAGTGGTTGCAGTCATCAAACCTGCCGCTAAGGATCGTTCCATGTTCACCCAGGTTTCCAAGCCCCTGCAGATACCAAAGTGCCTGCCAAGCGTCTTCTTGGTGATTCCAAGCTGGTCTGACGCCTGCCTCGTGTAAACTGGGTGGCACTACGCAATCTTCATTGATACGTATACCACGGAACCGGGCCTTCGCTGTAGCGCCTGCACAAGCATCCTTCTTCTAGCCTTAAAAGCCGTCACCTCGAGACTCCCAGCTTCATGCCGCAGTGGTTGTTGTCATCGAACCTGCCGGTAAGCATCGTTCCTTGCTCACCAATGTTTCCAAGCCCCTGCAGAAAGCGTCTTCCTGGTGATTCCAAGCTTGTCTGATTCCTGCCTCGTGTCCACGGGGCGGTACTACGCTATCTTCATTGATACGTAAACCACGGAACCGTGCCTTCGCTGTTGCGCCTGCGCAAGCATCCTTTTTCTAGCCTTAAAAGCCGTCACCTCGAGACCCCCAGCTTCACTGCAGCAGTGGTTGCAGTCATCGAACCTGCCGCCAAGCATCGTTCTTTGTTCACCCAGGTTTTCAAGCCCCTGCTGATCCCAAAGTGCCTGCCAAGCGTCTATCTGGTGATTCCAAGCTGGTCTTATTCCTGCCTCGTGTGAACGGGGCGGTACTACGCTATCTCCATTGATACGTATACCACAGAAGCAGGCCTTCGCTGTAGCGCCTTCGCAAGCATCCTGCTTCTAGCCTTAAAACCCGTCACCTCCAGACCCCCAGCTTCATTGCAGCAGTGGTTGCGGTCACCTAACCTGCCGCTAAGCATCGTTCCTTGTTCACCCATGTTTTCAAGCCCCTGCAGATCCCAAAGTGCCTGCCAAGCGTCTTTCTGGTGATTCCAAGCTGGTCTGATTCCCGCCTCGTGTCAATGGGGCTGTACTACGCTATTTTCATTGATACGTATACCACGGATCCGTGGCTTCGCTGTAGCACTTGCGCAAGTATCCTTCTTTTAGCCTTAAAAGCCGTCACCTCGAGACCCCCAGCTTCATTGCAGCAGTGGTTGCGGTCATCTAACCTGCCGCTAGGCATCGTTCCTTGTTCACCGATGTTTCCAAGCCCCTGCAGATCCCAAAGTGCCTGCCAAGCGTCTTTCTGGTGATTCCAATCTGGTCTGATTGCTGCCTCGTGTCAACGGGGCGGTACTACGCTATCTTCATTGATACGTATACCACGAAACCGTGCCCTCGCTGTAGCGCCTGCGCAACCATCCTTTTTCTAGCCTTAAAAGCCGTCACGTCGAGACCCCCAGCTTCACTGCAGCAGTGTTTGCAGTCATCGAACCTGCCGCCAAGCATCGTTCTTTGTTCACCCAGGTTTTCAAGCCCCTGCTGATGCCAAAGTGCCTGCCAAGCGTCTATCTGGTGATTCCAAGCTGGTGTGATTCCTGCCTCGTGTCTACGGGGCGTTACTACGCTATCTTCATTTATACGTATACCACGGAACCGTGGCTTAGCTGTAGCGCCTGCGCAAGCACCCTTCTTCAAGCCTTAAAAGCCGTGACCTCGAGACCCCCAGCTTCTCTGCAGCAGTGGTTGCAGTCATCAAACCTGCCGCTAAGCATCGTTCCTTGTTCACCCAGGTTTCCAAGCCCCTGCAGATACCAAAGTGCCTGCCAAGCGTCTTCTTGGTGATTCCAAGCTGCTCTGACTCCTGCCTCGTGTAAACTGGGTGGCACTACGCAATCTTCATTGATACGTATACCACGGAACCGGGCCTTCGCTGTAGCGCCTGCGCAAGCATCCTTCTTCTAGCCTTAAAAGCCGTCACCTCGAGACCCCCAGCTTCATTGGCGCAGTGGTTGTTGTCATCGAAAATACCGCTAAGCATCGTTCCTTGTTCACCCATGTTTCCAAGCCCCTGCAGATCCCAAAGTGCCTGCCAAGCGTCTTTCTGGTAATTCCAAGCTGGTCTGATTCCCGCCTCGTGTCAATGGGGCTGTACTACGCTATTTTCATTGATACGTATACCACGGATCCGTGGCTTCGCTGTAGCGCCTGCGCAACTATCCTTCTAGCTTTAAAAGCCGTCACCTCGAGACTCCCAGCATTATTGCAGCAGTGTTTGCAGTCGCCGAACCTGCCGCTAAGCATCGTTCCTTGTTCACCCATGTTTCCAAGCCACTGCAGATACCAACGTGCCCGCCAAGCGTCTTTCTGGTGATTCCAAGCTGGTCTGATTCCTGCCTCGTGTCAACGGGGCTGTACTACGCTATCTTCATTGATGTGTATACCACGGAACCGTTCCTTCGCTGTAGCGCCTGCGCAAGCATCCTTCTTCTACCCTTAAAAACCGTCATCTCGAGACCCCCAGCTTCATTGCAGGGGTTGATGCAGTCATCGAACCTGCCGCTAAGCATCGTTCCTTGTTCACCAGTTTTCAAGCCCCTGCAGATCCCAAGTTGTCTGCCAAGCGTCTTCCTGGTGATTCCAAGCTAGTCTGATTCCTGCCTCGTGTCCACGGGCGGTACTACGCTATCTTCATTGATACGTATACCACGGAACCGTGCTTCGCTGTTGCGCCTGCGCAAGCATCCTTCTTCTAGCCTTAAAAGCCGTCACATCGAGAAGCCCAGCTTCACTGCAGCAGTGCGTGCAGTCAGAGAACCTGCTGCTAAGCATCGTTCCTTGTTCACCCATGTTTCCAAGCCCCAGCAGATCCCAAATTGTCTGCCAAGCGTCTTCCTGGTGATTCCAAGCTTGTCTGATTCCTGCCTCGTGTCCACGGGGCAGTACTACGCTATCTTCATTGATACGTATATCACGGAACCGTGCCTTCGCTGTAGCGCCTGCGCAAACATCCTTCTTCTAGCCTTAAAAGCCGTCACCTCGAGACCCCCAGCTTCTCTGCAGCAGTGGTTGCATTCATCAAACCTGCCGCTAAGGATCGTTCCATGTTCACCCAGGTTTCCAAGCCCCTGCAGATACCAAAGTGCCTGCCAAGCGTCTTCTTGGTGATTCCAAGCTGGTCTGACGCCTGCCTCGTGTAAACTGGGTGGCACTACGCAATCTTCATTGATACGTATACCACGGAACCGGGCCTTCGCTGTAGCGCCTGCGCAAGCATCCTTCTTCTAGCCTTAAAAGCCGTCACCTCGAGAAGCCCAGCTTCACTGCACCAGTGCTTGCAGTCAGCGAACCTGCCGCTAAGCATCGTTCCTTGTTCACCCATGTTTTCAAGCCCCAGCAGATCCCAAAGTGCCCGCCGAGCGTCTTCATGGTGATTCCAAGCTGGTCTGATTCTTGCTTCGTGTCAACGGGGCAGTACTAAGCTATCTTCATTGATACGTATACCACGGAACCGTGCCTTCGCTGTAGCGCCTGCGTAAACATCCTTCTTCTAGCCTTAAAAGCCGTCACCTCGAGACCCCCAGCTTCATTGCAGAAGTGGTTGCAGTCATCGAACCTGCCGCAAAGCATCGTTCCTTGTTCATCCATGTTTTCAAGCCCCTGCAGATCTCAAAGTGCCTGCCAAGCGTCTTTCTGGTGATTCCAAGCTGGTCTGATTCCCGCCTCGTGTCAATTTGGCTGTACTACGCTATTTGCATTGATACGTATACCACGGATCCGTGCCTTCGCTGTAGCGCCTGCGCAAGTATCCTTCTTCTAGCCTTAAAAGCCGACACCTCGAGACCCCAGCTTCATTCCAGCAGCGGTTGCAGTAATCGAACCTACCGCTAAGCATCGTTCCTTGTACACCCAGGATTCCAAGCCCCTGCAGATCCCAAAGTGCCTGCCAAGCGTCTTCCTGGTGGTTCCAAGCCGGTCTCATTCCTGCCTCGTGTCAACGGGCGGTACTACGCTATCTCATTGATACGTATACCACAGAACCGCTTCTTCGCTATAGCGCCTGCGCAAGCACCCTACTAGCCTTTAAAGCCGTCACTCGAGACCTCGAGCTTCACTGCAGCAGTGGTTGCAGTCATCAAACCTGCCGCTAAGCATCGTTCCTTGTTCACCCAGGTTTCCCATCCCATGCAGATACCAAACTGCCTGCCAAGCGTCTTCCTGGTGATTCCAAGCTGGTCTGATTTCTGCCTCGTGTGAACGGGGCGGTACTACGCTATCTTCATTGATAAGTATACCACGGAACCGTGCCCTCGCTGTAGCGCCTGCGCAAGAATCCTTCTTCTAGCCTTAAAAGCCGTCACCTCGAGACTCCCAGCTTCATTGCAGCAGTGTTTCAGTCGCCGAACCTGCGGCTAAGCATCGTTCCTTGTTTACCCATGTTTCCAAGCCCCTGCAGATCCCAAAGTGCCTGCCAAGCGTCTTTCTGGTGATTCCAAGCTGGTCTGATTCCTGCCTCCTGTCAACGGGGCTGTACTACGGTATCTTCATTGATGTGTATACCACGGAACCGTGCCTTCGCTGTAGCGACTGCGCCAGCATCCTTCTTCTAGCCTTAAAAGCCGTCACCTCGAGACCAACAGCTTGACTGCAGCAGTGGTTGCAGTCATTGAACCTGCCGCTAAGCATCGTTTCTTGTTCACCCAGGATTCCAAGCCCTGCAGATCCCAAAATGCCTGCAAAGCGTCTTCCTGGTGGTTCGAAGCTGGTCTGATTCCTGCCTCGTCTCAACGGGGCGGTACTGCGCTATCCTTCATTGATACGTATACCACGGAACCGTTTCTTCGCTATAGCGCCTGCGCAAGCAACCTTCTAGCCTTTAAAGCCGCCTCCTCGAGACACCCAGCTTCACTGCAGCAGTGGTTGCAGTCATCAAATCTGCCGCTAAGCATCGTTCCTTGTTCACCCAGGTTTCCCATCCCATGCAGATCCAAAAGTTCCTGCCAAGCGTCTTCCTGGTGATTCCAAGCTGGTCTGATTTCTGCTTAGTGTCAACGGGGCGGTACTACGCTATCTTCATTGATACGTATACCACGGAACCGTGCCTTCACTGTAGCGCCTGCGCAAGCATCCTTCTTCTAGCCTTAGAAGCTGTCACCTCGAGACCCCCAGCTTCATTGCAGCCGTGGTTGCAGGCATCGAACATACCGCTAAGTATCGTTCCTTGTTCACCCAAGTTTCCTAGCTGCTGCGAATCCAAGAGTGCCTGCCAAGCGTCTGCCTAGTGATTTCAAGCTGGTCTGATTCGTGCCTGGTGTCAACGGGGCGGTAATACGCCATCTTCATTGATACGTATACCACGGAACCGTGCCTTCGCTGTAGCGCATGCGCAAGCATCCTTCTTCTAGCCTTAAAAGCCGTCACCTCGAGACCCCCAGCTTCATTGCAGCAGTGGTTGCAGTCATCGAACCTGCCGCTAAGCATCGTTCCTTGTTCACCCAGGTTTCGAAGCCCCTCCAGATCCCAAAGTGCCTGCCAAGCGTCTTTCTGCTGATTCCAAGCTGGTCTTATTCCTGCCTCGTGTGAACGGGGCGGTACTACGCTATCTCCATTGATACGTATACCACAGAACCAGGCCTTCGCTGTAGCGCCTTCGCAAGCATCCTGCTTCTAGCCTTAAAACCCGTCACCTCCAGACCCCCAGCTTCATTGCAGCAGTGGTTGCGGTCACCTAACCTGCCGCTAAGCATTGTTCCTTGTTCACCCATGTTTTCAAGCCCCTGCAGATCCCAAAGTGCCTGCCAAGCGTCTTTCTGGTGATTCCAAGCTGGTCTGATTCCCGCCTCGTGTCAATGGGGCTGTACTACGCTATTTTCATTGATACGTATACCACGGATCCGTGGCTTCGCTGTAGCACTTGCGCAAGTATCCTTCTTTTAGCCTTAAAAGCCGTCACCTCGAGACCCCCAGCTTCATTGCAGCAG